>NW_022589733.1:699081-810885 GCF_004348235.1 Phoca vitulina | reverse complement strand
TCTATTTTTTGGAACAGTTTCAGAAGGATAGGTATTAATTCTTCTTGAAATGTTTGGTAGAATTCCCCTGGGAAGCCATCTGGCTGGACAGGGGATGATTTCAGGTGAAATGCAACATGAACTATTTTGTTGCAATAGTTATATATTTAATATAAAAATACAGCTAGTTCATCAAATACATGGTTTCACAGACATTGTTTCAGATGAGATCACAATAGTTGGCTATGTGAGGGCTGAGTAAAGGCCAGGAGACTAGAGAGGAAATTGCTCTGTGGAACCCAGATGCACCCCTGTGGCCCTTCTGGGCATGAGCCCAGGGGTAGATCATCCCCACTCAGTCTTCTCTGGGCACCTGCTGAAAACAAGACCTCTTGTTCAAGTCCACCTCTGGCTCATTCCTGGCCACACCTGGTGACCCAGGCCTATTTCCCAGCCCATGTCTCAGGTCAGCTGATGCGGCTCAAGGAGAGCGGCTAGGTCTCTCAGGCACCCCGTCTGACATAGCACAGAGGCCAAGGGGGACCGAGGGGGCAAAAAGGACCCACTTCTACCCTGTACACTGCCCAGAAGGAGTCCATAGGAGCCCCCACTCCCGGTTCCAGAACCCCCTCCAGCAAACACACACATACACACACACACACACACATACACACACACACACACACACACACAAGCCCATCATCATCTCCTCAGCAGCCCCAATACAATTAAGGAAGCATTCCAGGAATTAGATACTCATTGGAAAAGAAAATAGCCATAAATGATTAAGAGCAATTTTTTTGACGAGAGTGCATTAGGAGGCAGAGATTGCAGTTAATTAAAACAAGAAAGTGGGGCCTTCTCTGGGCTGGGACATCACTACCCAAGTCAACCCCAATGCCCCATAAAGTGAGACTCCCAAGCCCTCTGCAGGCACCTCCCTTCTGGAGTGTCACACTTCCTGAGGAATGGGCCAGGGTTAAGGAGGGGGGAGAAGGAACAATAGGACAGTCAGAAGGACAGAGAAGCAAAGAGGGATGGCCCTTACCCAGTCAACTCAGAGAGGCCAAGCCATCAGAACAAGAAGAGCTGATGTTTCTTGAGTCCTATGTGGCTCAGTCGTTAAGCATCTGCCTTCGGCTCAGGTCATGATCCCAGGGTCCTGGGATCGAGCCCCACATCGGGCTCCCTGTTCTGCGGGAAGCCTGCTTCTCCCTTTCCCACCCCCCACCCCCGGCTTGTGTTCCCTCTCTCGCTGTGTCTCTCTCTCGCTCTGTCAAAATAAATAAATAAAATCTTAAAAAAAAATAAAATAAAAGAAGAAATGCCTGACCTGAGGGGTTCTGGAGGAAGTCAGGGCCACACTGGGGATGGGGGCTGCCTCAGGCAAACATCTCCCAACGCACAAGTCATTGGCATTGCCGTGTGCCCAGCATGACCCCTTCTGATAACCAGGCCTGCCACATCACACTGGCCAGCAGGGAAGAAAGGCGCTGGTCAGACCACACAGACCTCTGTCTGACAGTTATAATTCTCACTGATGACTAATCAGTGAATGTATGATTCTAACTCAGTCTCCCAGGACACTGGGGTGTGGGTTAGCTTCCCTGCGTCCTGTGTGCTTGGAGGGGCCGACCAGGTGCAGACTCTCAGCTCAGGGAACTGGGGTTGGACTAGGGACTGGTGAATCCAGCAAGGGAAGAACCACCCCTCAGTGCATGCCGTGCACTAGAAACTTCTACCTGAAATAGCTGCTTGATGTTGGCTGGATGTGTGGACAGATGGACAGACAGGTGAAGAGAAGAGTCGCTGCAGGACTAAGCCTAATCTCCTGGCCTCAAGAGCTGAACCTTGCCCACCATACCAGGTTGGACCACCTCTTTGGCTGGATATCTGTTCTTTCCTCTCCCCTCTGTGCCTGATCCAAGTCCTTGCTGACCACTGGGGCTGGTGTCCAGCAGCAGGAATGGGTCCCGTGAACTTTGCACAGTGCGAGAGGGCTCTGTCTTCCCCACTGGGGGACCCTGACCTCAGCCTGTCCAGCTCCAGAAAATAGGAAGGATTGGGTTGGGGGGATACACGCCTCAGGAGAGTGACTGACTGAAGCCACATTCCACAGGCAATCCTCTTCTGGCACCGTCTGTGCCTTCTGACACCAGGAAATGGGAGTTTTTGAGAATTTGTTTATTGTTTTAGTAAATAGCATAAATAAGTTTCCACCAAGCTCTGAACATTGGCTGGTCAGTCAGGATGGGCATGAAGCCACTCTTCGCCAGGGCTGTTCTTAGTGTGTGCCCTACGACCCTCACCTAGAGCAATGGTACCACAGGACCAGACACAGAGGGTCAAACTTCACAAACCACATCCACCTCCAGGTCCCATCCTAGTGTCCCGACCCTTCCCACTGCCCCCTCACTGTTCCTAGGCTACTCTGCACCGGGGGGCAGCGATGGGAGGAACTGGGCTTTTGGAGTCATAGACCATGGCTCAAGTCCATCCAGGGCTGCTGGGCCTGGTTGTGTGCCTTGTACCCCAAAACACCTGGCAGATGGGGTTCTGTTTCCAGCTGTGTGTCTCCAGGCCAGAGTTCACCCAAAGGTTCTGTATGGGCAAGTAGGAGACCCGGTCAAGGCCCTGCTGTTCCTCAGCTGTGTGAGCTCAGAAAAGTCATGGCAACTTCTCAGAGCCTTGGTTTTCTCGCCTGTAAAATGAGGGTAATAGTGACATTTGTTCTGCCCACCTGGCAGGTGTGGGTCAGCGACACATGGGACCGGACAGTGCTTCATGAACTACAGAGACTTTGGCCCATTCGAGGAGGCGCTCCCCCAAGGCCCTCTGTGGCTACATCCCGACCGCCGGGCATGCCAGCACCCTGGCCAGCTCCTCTCCTGGGACCTGGCAGGGCTTCGGGACCTCTCGATCCTTTTATTTCTCCTTCAAGACCTCTTCTCAGGTTGCTGTTAAATGTTTTGTTTTGTTTTGTTTATTGATTGATTTTTTTTAAAGGTTTTTATTTATTTGACAGAGAGAAAGACAGTCAGAGAGGGAACACAAGCAGGGGGAGTGGGAGAGGGAGAAGCAGACTTCCCCCAGAGCAGGGAGCCTGATGCGGGGCTCGATCCCAGGACCCTGGGATCATGACCTGAGCCGAAGGCAGATGCTTAACGACTGAGCCACCCAGGCGCCCCTATTGATTGATGTTTTAAAAATTATTGTAAAAAGAATCAAAAGAACTGGTTAAAAAAAATCCAAACAGCTTTCTGAGGTGGAAGACAAAAAGGAGAGGTCTCCCTCCTACACTGTTGGTGGGAATGCAAGCTGGTGCAGCCACTCTGGAAAACAGTGTGGAGGTTCCTCAAAAAGGTGAAAATAGAGCTACCATATGATCCAGCAATTGCACTACTGGGTATTTACCCCAAAGATACAAATGTAGGGATCCGAAGGGGTACGTGCACCGTGATGTTTATAGCAGCAATGTCCACAATAGCCAATCTGTGGAAAGAGCCAAGATGTCCATTGACAGATGAATGGATAAAGAAGATGTGGTATATACATACAGTGGAATATTATGCAGCCATCAAAAGGAATGAGATCTTGCCATTTGCAACGACATGGATGGAACTGGAGGGTATTATGCTGAGCGAAATAAGTCAAACAGAGAAAGACGTGTATCATATGGCCTCACTGATATGAGGAATTCTTAATCTCAGGAAACAAACTGAGGGTTGCTGGAGAGGGGGTGGGGTGGGAGGGATGGGGTGACTGGGTGATAGACACTGGGGAGGGTATGTGCTCTGGTAAGTGCTGTGAATTGTGCAAGACTGTTGAATCTCAGATCTGTACCTCTGAAACAAATAATGCAATATATGTTAAGAAAAAAAAAACAAGAAGAAGATAGCAGGAGGGGAAGAATGAAGGGGGGGAAATCGGAGGGGGAGACAAACCATGAGAGACGATGGACTCTGAAAAACAAACTGAGGGTCCTAGAGGGGAGGGGGGTGGGAGGATGGGTTAGCCTGGTGATGGGTATTAAAGAGGGCACGTTCTGCATGGAGCACTGGGTGTTATGCACAAACAATTAATCATGGAACACTACATCTAAAACTAATGATGTAATGTATGGGGATTAACATAATAAAAAATTTTTTTTAAATAAATAAAAAAATAAATAGCTAAAAAAAAACTAATGATGTAATGTATGGTGATTAACATAACAATAAAAATTTAAAAAAAAAAGGAGAGGTCTCCCTTCCCCAAGCCCCTCAGCCTTACCCTCCCGCAAGCCAGCTCCTGGCTTGGACGCCCCCACCCTGTCCCACTCACAGAAGGCAGCTTGCACACACACCACTGAGTGCACACAGCATCCCCCTCAGCATAGAACGCCGAGCCCCCTTGGTCATCTGTGGGCCCCAAGATGAGTCTGAACCCACCTGCTAGGCATCTGGGGCCGTTACCTGTGTCCTCCCACCTGGGGATCGAGGTGGGGGGCTGCTGGTTGCTGTGTCTCTGAGGGAGGGAGCTGACTGGATGGCTTGATGGCTTTTTCTGAAATGTCAATAAATCACAAATCTCTGCCCGATTCACCAGGATAGATTCAGTCACTTCACGAACTCTAATCCTAAGAAACATAGCCCCCTACCCAGCATCATGCCCTTCCCATGGCAGTTACCAAATATAAAGCCCCAGTGGGAGGCATCTGACTGAGGGGGTGGGCATGGGGGGGTCGGGATGGGGGGTGAGCGCAGTGTTCTCTGGAACTTCCTAGGAGCTAACCCGCTGGTGGTGGGGGCTGGCTTCTGGTCCCAGCCCTGTCCTGACTGTGACCCGAATGTGACCTTGGAGGAATCGCTTTCCTTCTTTTTACCTCAGTTTCCCCACCTTTACTAACCAACATTGACTGAATTCACTGAGCTCGGCACTTGGCTTATATTAGGCCTTTGAGTCCTAATACTCATTCTGTAAGGTAGTTACTTACTGTTATTGTCCCTTTTTTTGTTATGGATTTAGAAACTGGAGGCATGGAGGGGTCAAAGAATGTCCCTACAGATCACAAGACAGAGCCACAATTTGAACCTCAGCAGCCTAATGGCAGCCCCTGTGTGCCAACCCCTTGTGGTACATGCCTCGGGCTGCCCCCTCAGGAGGCCGGACTGGGGGGATTCTGTGGCCCAGTAGGAGCCTGGGGCCAACTTTTCACAAAGGACTTGGGAAATGGGGAGGAGAGAGATCCTGAAGAGCACCTGCTGGATTCCTGACATTCAGGGAGGCCCTGGAGCAGGGGGAGAAGGCAGGGAATCTCTCCATGCTGATTCACAGAGTGAGAGCCCCCAGAGGCATGGCCACAGGCTGGGGTCTAGAGCAAAGGCCAGGCCCTTCCCTCCAGCCCCAAGATGGCCATGGCCTCCTCTTTCTCAAAAATTCAAAGCCCCAAATGGCCAGCCCTGCCAGCCCTGTCCAGAGCACAGGGGTAGCATGATTGAGCCTGTGCCATGCTAGTGCATTGCTTGAGGGTTCAGCTGAAGACTCAGCTTCAATGCACTTTCCCTTCACTATGGTTCCCCTGCAGGGCATGGGACCTACAGACCCCCACTGCCAGGGGACCATCAAAACTAGAGGTCTGCCCTGCTGTCCCCCATCCCAGACATGGCTGGAAAGGGGAGGCCCAGGAGACCCTGGGCACCATGGTGAGGAGGGGACAAGACTGCAGTCTCTGCCACGCCACGTACTTCCTGGGGGACCCCAGGCAAGGTCTTAGCTTAGGACTCATGGTTTCAAGAGACAGAAACCCGAATCCAGCCAGCTCAAAGAAAAGGAGTTCTACTGGGAGGACACTGGAACTTCTTACCACCCATGTGCCTCAGGGACAGTTGGAAGGACTCAAATACCACAGGGTGCTGCCCACCCCTCCCCGCCCCATCCCTGCATCTGCCTTCCTGATTTCTTGCATGTGGGAAGAACCGGGCTGCCATGGTGCCAGCCTTCACCAGAGGGGGGCTTTTCCCTGCCTTTGTTCCAACCTGACAAGTCCCAGAGAAGGGCTTTGATTGGCTAAGTTCGGGCCAGCTACCCATTCCTGGCCCAATCAGGTCTGCCAAGGGCCACATGACAGAGGCAGAGCCACTGGCCCCATGTGTCTAATCATTGCCAGAGAAGGAGACTCACTAGGGACAAAGAAGCCACTCCAGTTGGCGTCTGGAGCACCTCTCTGATACGATCTCCTCGCCAGTGAATGAGGCTGATGTCAGGGCCTCGTGGGTGGCTATGAGTTATTGTTGAGATAGTATGTATGTAAAGTGTTTGGTGCCTGGAAGTACTCAACAAATGTTAGCTTTATGATTGCTGCTGTTGCTGTTAATAGGATTTGCTCTGGCCGAGGAAGACCTGAGGTTCCCACTGAGAAGGCTGTTGGTCCTGCCTGAGCTTGGTTCTCCTGAGACCACACCCTGGCCCTGACTTCATGCACACGGACATGCCTGAGGCAGGCAGGGAGGCCCTCCCTAGCTGCACACACCTCCCAGGCCTCAGCTGCACTGTCCATCAAACAGGACAATAATCCGGACTTGCTTTCCTCTGCTACAGTTGGTGAGGAACAAGCAGGACAACATGAGTGGAAGGGAAAATTGCAAAGTCTTATTAGCAGTTTATTATTGCTGTTATTAATTATCATCTCTAGAAAACTGCTGGGATTATGAGCCTGTGTTTTCTTCACGTTTTCTCTAATGACCATTACAATGGGGAAAGCCAAGCAGACTTAATTTGCTAATGCCAACTACTAAATTATGCAAAAGCAGATCTACTAATGAATTTCTCCCCTCTGGCTGCTGATGCTGATTAGTTTTTTTCTGGTGCCTCGTTGGAAGGAGAAGGAGGGAAGGAGCCCCGGTGTGTTCATCGTTGCTCCTCCACATCCATCAGCCTTCTGCCTGCACACGCCCCCGGGACAAGGGCCTCATAAGATGTGACTCCCCATCCTGAGAGGCATCAAGGGGGCAGAATTGACTTTTTGGTGACACAAGGTAGTTTTTGTCTTTTTCAGTTTGTAGAGAACCAAATAGCTTGTCTCATCAGGAAGAAAAAGGTCACTATTGAATTAATGTGAGCCCGCAAATGACTTCTCTCTCTGCTCTATTTCTGATGACTATTTATAGATCCCAGTCCCATCGTTGCAAATGAGAGACACTTTCCTCCTCCCCCATCCTCCACTGCTCCTGCCCCAGCTCCTGGAGCATGACAGTCATTGGGGAAGCTCGGATGAGGCTTTGGGTGCTGGAGCTCACATGCCCACACCCTCTCATCAGCTTCCTCCTGAGGACAGCTGCTTCTTCCCCTCCTGCCTGTGAGCTCCTCCAGGGCAGAGGCTGGGTCTGCATGCCCAGGGCAGGCCTCAAATCCATCTATTAGTTGTAGTTCTTCATGGCAAGCTAAGAAACACCTTTGGCTTTCCAGGCCAAAGAAGGTAATTTACCTGAAAGATCCAGGCAGCTTATAGATGAAGAGAAAGGGCTAAAAGAACTTTTCCAGCTTTGGAACAGCCTGGGGACCCAGGTGACAGGAAATGTATTCTTAGGGCACAAATCTTCTCCAGGTGTTTTTTAGGCCAGGTAGTTCAAATCCCATGGTACTCAATGTGTGACTGTGGACAAGTTTCTTAATCTCTCCAGGTTAATTTATTCTGTGAAATAGGGATCACAGAGCCTTCCTATAACCCAGATGCCAGTTGAAGCCTTGCTATTCTTTGAAATTTAAATTAAGTTTGTGGCTGAGGGTTGCTGGAGTGGAGGGGAGTGTGGGAGGAATGAGGTGGCTGGGTGATGGACATTGGGGAGGGTATGTGCTATGGTGAGTGCTGTGAATTGTGCAAGACTGATGAATCACAGACCTGTACCCCTGAAACAAATAATACATTATATGTTAAAAAATAAAAATAAAAAAAGTTAAGTTTGTGGGGGCCTCAGATCTCTTGTCAATGAGAAATCCGATATTTGCCCCCACAATCTGTGACTCCTTGGGGATGGTTGCCCTCAGGGCCACCTCCTGCCCCTGCCAGTGTCTGCAGTTTGAGTGAGACTCCTGCCTCACTCCCCAGTCTGTTCTTGTATCTCTGCTGAGTGCTGACCCCAACATGCAACTCAACCCCTCCCCAAACACTCCCACCAGACAATCTTTACTGAAGTAGAGGTGGGGGGAAAGGAGGTTTACACTGCCCATCACAAATACCCATATATGGATTAAATGATTTTGTAAGGTGTGTGTGTGCACTGTGAAAGAATTTAGGACAGTGGCCAGTACAGAGTAAGTGTGTCTAAGGGTTACTGATTATTACTAAGAAATCAGCCTCTTGCCATTTTGTCTCATAGTGCCCACTGTACACTACTCTTCTTCACTCTTCTCTACACTATCCACTCCCACCCAAAATCCCCTGGTATTTCTTATATAGAGCAATGGATGATTTCTTTGCTTCATTGTCACCTTCCAAAACAGGATATTACCTTCCACCTCCAAACCACTTTATAAAAGAATCTCCTCCCACAGCCAACTACATATTCAGTGGTGAAAAGCTGAAAGCTTTTCCTCTAAGATCAAGAACAAGATAAGTATACCCACTCTTGCCACTTTTTTTTTTTCAACATCGTATTAGAAGTCCTAGACACAGCAATTAGGCAAGAAAAAAGAAATAAAAGACATCCAAATTGGAAAGGAATAAGTAAAATTGACACTATTTATAGATGACATGATATTATATAGAGAAAACCCTAAAGACTCCACCGAAAACTGCTAGAACTAATAAATGAATTCAGTAAAGTTGTAGGATATAAAATCAATATGTAAAAATCTGTTGGTTTCTATACACAAATAACCAACGATCAGAAAGGGAAATTAAGAAAACCATCTCATTTCCAGTTGCATCAAAAAGGATAAAATGCCTAGGAATAAATTTAACCAAGGAGGTGAAAGACCTGTATCCTGAAAACTTTAAAACATTAATGAAAAAAATTGAAGACAACACAAATAAAGGAAAGATATACTATGCTCATGGATTGGAAGAATTAACATTTTTAAAATGTCCGTACTAACCAAAGCAAGCTACAAATTCAGTCCAATCCCCATCAAACTGCCAGTGGCATTTTTCACAGAAATAAAACAAATAACCCTAAGTTTGTATGGATCCACAAAGGGCCCCAAATAGCCAAAGAAATCTTGAGAAAGAAGAACACAGCTGGAGGTATCACACTCCCAGATTTCAAATCATAATACAAAGCAACAGTGACCAAAACAGTATGATACTGGCATCATCAGAGATAATGGAACAGAATAGAGTCCAGAAGTGTACCCACAGTTACATGGTCAGTTAATCTATGACAAAAGAGTCAAGAATATACAATGGGGAAAAGACAGTCTCTTCAATAAATTGTGCTGGGAAAACTGGACAGCTACATGTAGAAGAATGAAACTAGACCAGTTTTTTTTTTTAAGATTTTATTTATTATTTGACAGAGAGAGACACAGTGAGAGAGGGAACACAAGCAGGGGGAGTGGGAGAGGGAGAAGCAGGCTTCTCGCCAAGCAGGAAGCCCAATGCAGGGCTCGATCCCAGGACCCTGGGATCATGACCTGAGCTGAAGGCAGACGCTTAACAACTGAGCCACCCAGGTGCCCATGAAACTAGACCAGTTTCTTACACCATACACAAAAATAGACTCCAAGTGGATTAAAGACCTAATTGTGAGACCTGAAGCTATAAAACTCCTGGAAGAAAACATAGGCAGTAAGATCTTTCACACTGATCTTTAGACAACAGAAGCAAAACTAAACAAATGGGACTTCATCAAACTAAAAGCTTTTGCACAGCAAAGGAAACCATCAACAAAATGAAAAGGCAACCTACTAAATACAAGGAGATATTCGTAAATGATATATCCAATAAGGGGTTAATATCTAAAGTATATAAAGAACTCATACAACTCAATATAAAAAAAACAATTCAATTAAAAAATGGGCAGAGAACTGAATAGACATTTTTCCAAAGAAGACACACAGATGGCTGGCAGACACATGAAAAGATGCTCAACATCACTCATCATCAGGGAAATGCAAATCACAACCACACTTGAACACTAAGAGGCCATTGTAGGTTATTAATTGGCCTAATTTCAATATTATTGTGTCTCAGGGAATAGGGAGGCCCAAGGAGTGGGAGAGAGATGGGGGAATGACTGGTCAGTGGAAAGTCAGAACAATCACATTTATCGATGAAGTTTGCTGTCTTACATGGGTGCGTTTGGTGGTGCCCCAAAACAGTTATAATAGTAACATCAACGATCACTGATCACAGATCACGTAATAAGTATAATAATAATGAAAAGATTTGAAATATTGCAAGAACTACCAAAATGTGACACAGAAACATGAAGTGAGCAAATGCTGCTGGGAAAATGGCACCAACAGACTTGCTCGATGAAGGGTTGCCACAAATTTTCAATTTGTGAAAAACACAGTATCTGCAAAGTGCAATAAAGTGAAGCACAAAAAACAAGGTATACCTGTACCAACATCCTACAAAAGATGGTCTAGAACAAAGGAAGTCAGCGTCTCGCTCAGGAGATGTGCAGAAATTTGAGAGACCCTCTCTTTTACTCTTTGCCTCCCCAATCTTATTCTCTACTCCCCTGTACCCTCTCTCATTTTATTTTATCCCTCTTCATTGTTTCTTCTTGCTTTCTCTGTATCTCTCCTACTTTCTTTCTTCCTCTCTTGATGATTTTATCTCTGGGGCTGTGAGCAAACTTTTTTTTCATTTAAATTCAATTAGCCAACAAATTAAACAAATATGAGCCACAAATGTGAGGAAAGAAACAAGCGAGGCTCATCCACAATCCCCCACCCAGAGATAACCACAGTGAACATTTGGGCAACACCCCCCAGTGTTTTCTCTCCACGTGTGTGGATGTATATCCATGTGCTTCCCAACAAACTGGGATCCTATGTAGATGGAGCTCACACACCCTAGATACTCCAGAGAAGGGAAGGTCTGTGGAGGGGCTGGGAAAAGAAAGACTTTCTCCCCCTTGAGAAAGGGAATGAGAGCCAACCTGGGATCATTGCTGGCTCCCCAGGGCCTTGATCTTCCAGGACACCAGCCGCTCCTTGGTCCCCTTTCCTATCACATTGCTGTCAGCGGAGAGCTTAGCTGTGAGGGTCCTCAGGGACAGGGCCTGTGGCAGAGAACACATGTGCATCCCCAGCTCGGAGCGGGCTTCCAGGAGGAGGCAAAGTCTGCAGACACAGAGAAGCCTCTGGATTATGGAGCAGAGGTCAGATTAGGGTGTGTGTGTGTGTGTGTGTGTGTGTGTGGTGGGGCGTGCATGTATGTAATATGTTTGTGTGTGTGTGTGTGCACACTCACAAAGACTCTCAGGTCTAGTCCCAGCAGCCACTGTGTGGGCACTGCCTCAGCCACACAACTGTCTTTCCTTTAACTAGAATCTGGACTGATTCCCGTTCTTGGATGTACATCAACCTTTGATCCCACCCTTGGTTGAGCTGGGAGAGCAGCCTGGCCAGATGCATTGGGAGGACCTGTGGGGTTGGTGAGAGGCATTTAGGTTGTTTATAAACTTTCATAATACAAACAGTGCATTTCCAAAGTCTTTAAAGTATAAGAAACCCAAGTAGCCAAGATCATAGAATAATGTCAGACATTCTCCCTTATCCTGCCCCACTCCAAGTCCACTGGCTGCAGGGGTGACCACTAAAAATAGTTCAGTTAGTATCCTCTCAGAGTTATTTTTTACCTAGAAATAGAAGCCCATAAGAGATTTTTTCAACACACCAGTCTGTAGTGTTCTGTAACTTCCTTCTTTTATTTGCTCACTCACCAAGGCGGCATAATATGACTAGGTGGGGTAAAGACCATCAGCCTTTCTACAAACATCCATGAATATGTACAAGAGCTAGGCACTGCTCACCATCATGACCAAGAGAAGGCAGTTTCCTGAGTCAGAGGGCCCCGGGCTCAGAGCCACCCTCACCACCCCCCCAGCTGCAAGACCTTGAAGGATCAGTCGATCTCCCTGAGGAGAGATAGAGACTTACCTCTCACGCTGTCGTGAGGGTTAAGGTTTGGCAGAGTGCCCAGCACACTGAGGGCCCCAAATTATGGAAGCCACCATGATGATCTCAAAACCCGACAAAGCCCTGAGAACAGTGGGAACAAAGCCTTTTGTGGTCCAGAGGTGGTGAGCTTCTTTACCCCATCAAGCATCAGCTTGTTTCCAGTTTTTCTTCTGTTCTTTCATTTATTCCACAAACACGATCACTTTCTCCTGTATATTTTTCAAATCACTACATTTGAAGCATTGTTTGAAAAAGAGGCCAAACTGATGAACTCAATACTGAGTCACTCTGGGCAGCACGTGGGATCTCTGACCTTGCTTCCTGTCTCTAAATCAGAGAAAAATTAACCTGTCTCTGCACCTGCCCTCGGTTGCCTAGGGGACAAATAAGAAAGTTCCTATAAAAATGCTTTATAAACTCTGAAGCCCTACAGAGACCCCTGAGGGAATCTTGTGATGTACATGCTGTGGCCCTACTAGAATGTTCCTCCCAGGATGGCAGAGACCTTGGGCTCAGGAAATGCTTGTTGAATAATAAATGAAACGTCCCTCCTGAAAATAAGAAAATGAAGGCCCTAGGTAGGGTCTCTAGAATGTTTAACAAGGGAAGAGGAGGGAAGAGGGAATGCTGATGACACCCAGTGTGCTCTCTTGTCTTCTCGTCTCATTCTTTCCTTCCTTCCATCCTCCTTCCTTCCTTCTTCCTTCCTTCCTTCCTTCCTTCCTCTTCTTTTATTCAACACATACTCTGTCCCCTGATTTCTTAGGGGGAAGAGAGTTACAAGGACACTGACATCAGCTCATTTTTGTACACACTTCACAGTTTACAAAGCACTGGCCCATGATCACATCTATTTTCTCACTTGACCACTGAAATTCAAATTGAATGGAGCTGTCATGTGTTTCATTGGACAGCCTAATACCCAGTTTCTGGGAGACCTCCTTTGGCCCAAGCCCTGCACTCAGACCCTCCCAGTGACCCCTTCTCTGGTCTCCCTGAAAGTCTTCAGAAATGGCCCGAGCACCCACCCTGGAGAGAGCCCCATGTCAGACCATTTGGGGGTGAGATGAGCTGGCAGGGTCAGCTCTGGAGAACCTCCACTTGTTCAGTGGGAGAGAGGGGGACACATCCATCTGCAGCATCGTGACAAGGTGGGAAGTACATCCATTATACAGATGTGGAAACTGAGGCCTAAAAAGTTACACAGTCTCTCCAAAGTCACAAAGCACCATTTTCCCATTACTTCCACCATCCTGCTTTGTTCCTTCTTGTCCCCTCCCACTTCTTCCCAGGTTTCACTGCTGACCAAATCTCAATATCCTGAATATTTAGGAACGCCTGGGTGGCTCAGTCAGTTAAGCATCTGCCTTCGGCTCAGGTCATGATCCCAGGGTCTTGGGATCGAGCCCCATGTCGGGCTCCTTGCTCCGTGGGAAGCCTGCTTCTCCCTCTCCCACTCCCCCTGCTTGTGTTCCCTCTCTCGCTCTGTCTCTGTCTGTCAAAAAAATAAATAAAATCTTTTAAAAAAACAAAAAACGCTGAATGTTGGGAAGGAAATGCTGCTAAGTGCTTCCCTTCCTAGGGGCCATTCATTCTCTTTTTCAAACAGTATTTCATCAAGAGTCTTTTGTGTGTCAAGCCCTGGGCTGGATACACTTAAATCACCTGCAGTCGTGCCCTTGGCCCAACAAGGAAGTCTTCCCCCTCCCTCCCTCCTTCCCCCATCCCTTCCTTCCTTCCTCCTTCCCCCCTCCCTTCCTTCCTTCCTCCTTCCCTCCCTCCTTCCTCCCTACCTCCCTTCCTTCCTCCTCCCCTTCCTTCCTCCTTCCTTTCCTCCCTCCCTTCCCTCCTCCTTCCCTTCCTTCCTTCCTCCCTTCTTTCTTCTCTACCTCCGTCTTTCCTCCTCCCTCTCTTCTCACATTTCTTGAGCACCCTCAGAGAGGCAGGCCTTGCACTAGTTGCTGGGGATTCTCCTCTGACCTTAGAAAGTGCCGTCCTTGCTCCCATGGGCCTTTCAGGAAGACCCTCACTGTCAGGGAGGAGGGTATGTGCCCTTGGCTTTCTCTCCTCTTTGACATAGTTTCAGAGCAAAGAAAAAGGGAAGCTCTGCCCAGCGAAGCTCAGTCGGTTTTCTTCCCCTTGGTGGAGGGAGGAAAATCATTTCATAAGCCAGCCCGCCCTCTGGTGGCCACAGTTGGGGACCAGCCGTATTTATTTCTATTCACAAAAGCTTCTGGCAGAGACTGTGCCCTGGAATGTGGTCCGGAGGACCCAGCCCTCACTCTCCCGGACCTCCAGGTGCTCAAAGTCCCCTCCAAGACCACGTCCTCCCAGAACCGTCCACCCAGCTCACATCAAGTGTGTGTACTTGGTACTTCCCCCTTGTCACGATGCTGCGGATGGGTATGTCCCCTCTCCCACTGAACTGGAGGGGGTTCTCCAGGGCTGACCCTGCCAGCTCATCTCACCCCCAAATGGTCTGGCATGGGGCTCTCTCCAGGGTGGGTGCTCGGGCCATTTCTGAAAAATGGATGAATGAATTTCAGGGAGACCAGAGAAGAGGTCCCTGGGAGGGTCTGGGTTCATGGCCTGGGCCACGGGGCTTGGGGTGCTGAGGGTGATCTCCCAGAGGCTGGACATTAGGTTGCCAGATGAAAACACTGGACAGCCTAGTTAAATGTGAATGTCAGATAAACAACAAATGAAAAATTCAGTATAAGTATGTCCCAAATATTGCATGGGACCTAATTAAACTAGAAATGTGTTTGCTGTTTATCTGAAATTTGAACGTAACTGATGTCCTGTATTTTTACTTGCTAAGTCTGGCAGCCCTCCTGACCCTCTAGCAAAGGCCCTAAGGAGCCCATCTGGGCAAGGCAGAGAAGCTGGGACAGGCAGAGGGGCTGGTCGAAATCCGTTTGCAGCCAGAGAATAGTGATGCAAACTTCACATTTTTACCTGGAGTTTCCATTCTCATAATGGGGATATGAGGGGTTGAACACAAGGAGAACCTTACCTGTTCTCAAGGCTCTGGTCAAATAGGGGCGCCTGGGTGGCTTAGTCAGTCAAGCGTCAGACTCTTGGTTTGGGCTCAGGTCATGATCTCCTGGTTGTGAGATCAAGCCCGATGTTGAGCTCCATGCACAGCGAGGAGTCTGCTTCAGATTCTCTCTTCCTCTGCCTCCTGCTCACTCTTTCTCTCTCAAATAGATAAAATCTTTAAAAAAAAAAAAAAAAAAAGGCTCTGGTCAAATATCCCCAGGCACCAGTCTTCCCTGGAGCCCCTCCAACCGCAAAGGGCGCCCCCTCCTTGTCTTCAAACTTGTGTCTGCAGGACATAGCAGCAGACCCTTAAGGGCTGAAGTTGGGTCTCCTTCTGTGTTACCCCCAAAGGCACTTAGAAGGCGTCAATATCTGTGTGAAATGGATTAAAGAAAGTTGTGACCCAGTGGTGCCTACCTGTGCCGCTTGCCTGCTATTTCCCGCCTACCTTATAAGGTAGTGAATTGATGTCAAGTCCCTCGAAGGAAGCCTGGCAACAAGGCTTGCGCTGGAGAAATGGTAGCTCTCACCTTTAGGATTCCTGCGGGAACACTGCTTGCTGAGAGCTTACCACCGCTGACTTTTCTCTTGGAATGGTACTGCATTCCAATTCTTTCCCACATTCGAGGGCACCTGTAACAACCACAAAACATTTTGGGGAGATTTCCTTCACTTCCTGAGCAAGGGCTCAGGCTGGTCTCATGAACACGATGTGATATCATGTTCCCTCAGCGACACAATCTCTTGGCCCCATTTCCCCGTGACCATGGCCGTGTGTCATGTTTCTAGCAATATTAGATCCCATTTATAATGATTTATGGTAATTAGACTGGACAAGAGTTTGATGGCCATTAGGCCTCTCCATTTGGCTGAAAAGCATTTGTAGTGTCAAGCCACAGGAGACAATCAGCGCCAGCACCATTACAAAACATCCTTGTATTTGGAACCAATTTAGAGTGTCATTTTTGATATCACAGATTATCCATCTTCGGATGCCAAGTCCTTGGTATCTGTGTTCTCCCGCTCTGGTATCAGGAGGACAGAGAGAGGCAGCAGGTCTGCCCTGGGAACGGGCAGCCAGGCAGACACCAGCCCCCAGGAATCGCGTTCCCAGGGGATGCCGGGGGAACCTAATGCTTTCCCCCAGCATCATGTCACCTGTGGTTTACAGCAAGATACCAGGACAAATGGAAATGCCACCTAACGTTCTGCCTCGATGTCCCCTCTTCCTCCCTTCCTTCCCGAGTGAACAGGACAGCAGGATTACTATTGGGCCTGCACACACCAACACCACACACTGGCTATGTGGGGCTGGTGTTCGTGCCGGACCTGATGCTCAAGATTTGAGTATCACCCCGAGTAAAACAGGCATGAAAAGATAACAAATAAGAGTCTCTTGGGCAGTGTTTATGCCAAAATAGCTGGATAAAAAGTAAAAAATTAATGAACAGGCTAGATTTTAATTTTCCACAATAACAGAGAATACGTTCATCTGCATTTTTGCCACTTTCCATCTAAATGTTCTAACACAGATGCGCACTCTGGCTCTGTTTCAAATCACTTCAACTGGCCCAAACTAAACCCTGGGAGGCGGTTTCATGTATGTACAGTCTTTGAAGCACAAGAAAAGTAGAAAGACTCTGAAACCAGGAAGACCAGAAGAGCATGCAAGATTGAGGCCCAAGCCTGTTCCCAAATTCGCCACCCACCCCCTCCCCGTGGGCTCCTGGGTACCTCATCACCTCCCTGGCCCCCTGGGGAGATTTCTCTCCCTAGAAGGGGGAACACTGGGTGCCATGTGATTTGACTTTTGTTTTAATGAGAAAGAACAATAAGGAAGCGATTACTGGGCCCAGGAGCCCAGGGGCTGCCTGGGCCTGGCAGGTCCAACTCATTTATCCTCCTCTTTATTTAGAAACTCAGATTGACTTTAATGGTGACAAATAAAGTGGCTTCCAGGAGCCTCTCTTGACACAAATGGAGCCTGGGCACCCTTTCTTTAAATAGACATTGAAATATGCAAGAATGCCTATGTCATCGGGACGCCCACACACTAAGTTTTGAATCGTTAACTGCTCCTGGTAATTAGATTCCGTAAAACTCCAACCATCGCAATGTCACCATTTGGGGAGAAAAATTCATTGTTTTAATAACCATTGGTGAACTTAGGGTTTTATCTGCACAGAGAAAACCCATGAAACAGAAACTGGAGATAAGGATGGAGAACGACTTCGGTGTTTGTACGGGTGATTCTAGGACTTCCTTCTCCCCCTCTGGCCACCCCTGGCCTGGCTTGGGGAGTGTGCACAGGGGAATGACGTTGATGGTTTTAGAGGATCTGCTCTCTGCTTCTACCATGGCTGGGACAAGAAGCCACTTACAGGAGCCTCGGGAGGGCGCTGGCCCCAGCTGCCCCCTGGAGAGGGGGCAGAGACCTGGAGGGCCATCACTGCAGGTGTCCACCTGGCTGCCCTGGCCCGGAGGCTGGGGCCTGAGGAACAGGGGCTGAGGGAGCAGATTTAGTTAATTAAGTGCCCCCAGTGCTGGCCTGTGGCCTGACCTCAGCCTGTGGACTGCAGATACCAGGCATCTCCTCAGCCTCCTGCATACCTTCCCCAGGCACTTTTGTCCACACCCATAGCCAACCTTACTTTTGAGCCTAACAGCCAAAACTCCAACTGCCTTCTTAACAGCTCCATGGGAATGAGTCAAGCTCACCACATTCAAACCAAATTCAGTTGCTTCCCTGACCTGCCCCCACCTGCTCCCCTTCTGGTGCTCCCTGTCTTTTTTTTTTTTTTTAAGATTTTATTTATTTATTTGAGAGAGAGAGTGAGAGAGAGAGCACAAGAGGGGGGAGCGGGAGAGGGAGAAGCAGACTCCCCGCCGAGCAGGGAGCCTGATGCGGAACTCGATCCCGGGACTCCAGGATCATGACCTGAGCCGAAGGCAGTCGCTTAACCAACTGAGCCACCCAGGCGCCCATGTTTTTAAATTCTTAATAATTTATGAGCAACAGGCCTCACATTTTCATGTTGCACTGGGTTGACAGGGCACCGGCTGGCTGCCCTCCTTCCTTCCCTATCTCTTCCCCACTTCTCTGTCAGTATTTCCTGACCCCCAAATACTCTACTTGAACTCAAATCCTTGTATCAGAGTTTGCTTCTGGGGGAAGCCAACACATGAGCCCCTCATTCCCATTTCTCCAGAGTCTGTCTGCTGCCCTGTGTTTATCTTCACCTTGCCACAACACTCCCTGTTGCATGGACCACTGCAGTGGCCTGCCAACCATTCTCTCCATGTACACTTTGCTCCCTCCAATTCCTTCTCCACAGTAGCCAGAGTGGGTAAGATTGGTTGGTTGGTTGATTGGTTTGAACATAAAGCTAGCTAATCATGTCACTTTCCTATTTGAAACATATAAATGGCTAATTGTTGAAGCTGGGTGATGCACTAGGGGTCTGTTATTTTAACAGACAAAATCACTGTGGTCTGTGAGGCCCTGAGTGATCTGGTGACTCTTGTTTGCTTGTTCTCTGCATATCAGCTATTCTGGCCTTTCCTTTCCTCAGATGCACTGTGTTTCTTTTTGCCCCAGGGCTTTTGCACATGTTGTGCCCTTTGCTAGGAACGCCCTTTCTCTTCATATTCCTCACTCCCCTTCAATACTTCTTTGTCTGGTTATTTAACCTCTGTTTCTCAGTTTTTCCTCATCTTTAAAATAAGAATGGTAACAGTACCTACCTCACAGGGTTTCCTCATAAGATTATTAGGATAAAAGTGCCTGGCACAAAGCAAATACTCAATAAACACCAGCTATTATTAGTGTAAAAACAGTGCTGCTTTCTCTAGGATTTGAATAAAATTGACAATCCAGGAAGCCGTGTTTATTCTGTGGCTACAGACACCCCTGAGTTCCCTGTTTCTGCGCTCTGAAGAAGATCTTAGGTCAGTGAGGTGCTGTCAGGGGGTTAGCAGCTGCAGGCCACCTTCCCCAATTACGGTGAGAATCAAGTGAACCTTGAAGATATTGAGGGCCTATAAGCATGAAGCGTGATTATCAAATGCTTGGGGGACCCAAGACAACAGCTGTCCCTCAGTGAATCAGAAGCCTCGGGGCTTATGCCAGCCTGCTCGGCTGGTTGGGTGGCCACATATTTAAGCAGGTTCACCCTGAGGTTATCAAAACTCACCAGGATGTCAAACACTTCTCTGTGATTCAGCCAGCTTCTTGACCTGCTATGTTGTCATCTAATTATGCTTTAATTGAGTATCATCATGTCCACAGAAATCCCAAAAGCCGTCATGTGCTGAAGTTAGGAAGGAGAGGGCAGCCCACAGTTACTGCTATAGACTAAATGTTGGTGTCCCCACAAAATTCATATGCTAAGATACTAAGACCCAAAGTGATGGTAGTAGGAAATGGGGCATTTGGGAGGTGATTCGATCATGAGGGTGGAGCCCTCATGATGGGATTAGTGCCCTTGTAAAAGAGGCTCCAGAGAGCTCCCTTGCCCCTTTGGCCAATGTGAGGTTACAGCAAGTAGACTGCCATCTATGAACCAGGAAGAGGACTGCCATCAGAAACCCAATCTGTTGGGGCACCTCGGTGGCTCAGTCGTTAAGCATCTGCCTTTGGCTCGGGTCATGATCCCAGGGTCCTGGGATCGAGTGCCGCATCGGGCTCCCTGCTTGGCAGAAAGCCTGCTTCTCTCTCTCCCTCTGCCCCTGCTTGTGTTCCCTCTCTCGCTGTGTCTCTCTCTGTCAAACAAAATCTAAAAAAATAATAATAATAAAAATAAGTAAAAGAAAAAAGAAACCCAATCTGCTGGCACCCTGACCTTGGACTTCCCAGCCCCCGGAACTGTGAGAAGTAAAAGTTTGTTGTTTAAGTCTATGGTATTTTTGTTATTGCAGCCCAAATGGACTAAGATGGTTACCAAATACCCAATAAAGTCTAGCCTCTGTGCCAACTCTCTGAGATCTTTGGCATCTCATTGATTCACACCAAAGTTGTTCTTCTTAGAGGTTCTGATGCTTTAGAAGACTCAAAATGTGCTCAAGGTCACACAGGCAAAATTCAAAACCAGATCTGCCTAGTCCTAAGCTTGAACACTTTCTCCAAGGTCCAGTGTGTCCCAAACTCAAAATTCCTGGGTCCCATCCTCCCACCCTTAATTCAGTAAATCTAGGGACAGGCCTAAGAATTTGTATTTTAAAAGTTTTCTGGGTGACTGAAGATCAGCTAGGTTTGAGAACCATTTACAAAGAGCCACTGTATTCCCCAAATCCAAACAGAATGGCCCCCAAAGCCTCAGTTTGTGACCTTGGTCCAATTTCACCACTTGCTTTTAAATAAATGAGTTAACCAGTTTATTTTAGATCATGCCAGTCCTATTTCAAATCAAGCCTTTTACCATCCCAATATAGAAAGTCCTTTATTGACTAAATCTCTGCCCCAAGAGAGCATTTATTCTGTGACTACATGCGCTTGTAGACCCCTCTAGCCCTGTGCCCCCTCTCATACCATAACCTTCTAGAAGCAGAAATTGAGCATCTCTCATCTCATCTGCAGAGACACTTAACACACGCTTCAGCCCAGCGCACGTGGCTTGAGAGGAAAAGACCGCCTTGTTGTCCTTCAATTTTACAGCAACAATTTTGGCTCCTGGAGATTTGTAGGCTCCTTTCTGGCAGGAAGGTTAGACCAAGAGCTGCATTTAAGATACAGTTCTGTGCTCTCCACGGCATTAATAGACTGGAATCGTGCTGGCACTTTCTAGAGCAGAACCATCTCTGCCCTAAGAGCTGTGAGTCTGAACCAATTCAGGAGAGAAGTTGCTGCTTATGAAAAGGAGAGTTGCTGAGCTTATAAATGGATTTTTTATGAATTTCTTGCCCTGCTTCTGATTTCAGCACTGGAGCATGCGGGATTATGCTTCTAACAAATGCCTTTCCCAGTTCAAAACTTGGGCTTATGATAAGAACCACTTTTAATAAGTCAAGAAATCTATTTAAGCAGTGGTTTATTTTATACAGACTGTATTTATCTCTATTCAAAGAGTATAACCCTCTTGTGTTCCACCAACATCCACAGAAAGCCTTTAGGAACAATAACTTAATAGCTAAAATAAATGTTTAAATCTTCTGTTAAAAATAATAATAATATAGCTGTACATAAACATTAAAAATAGATTGTTGGCTCTCCTGATTTGTCTCTTTTCTTCAGAGTTGGCCAGAAGAGATATTAAAAAATGTCCCACAGAATCAAATTTTTTAAAAAACTGCTGAGAAAGGCAGACAAAATGATTACAGCAGTGTAAATGATGCCAAACATGTTAATGAAGAACAGAACTTAGTCAATTAACTCTTGTCTATACCATGTTAAGAAACCTGTTTGATCTCTTCCCACTGAATTGTGATTTTTTTTCTTTTCTTTTTTTTTTAAGATTTTATTTATTTTTTTTATTTTTGACAGAGAGAGAGAGCACAAGCAGGCGGAGGGCACACAGAGGGAGAGAGAGAAGTAGGCTTCCTGCTGAGCAGAGAGCCTGATGTGCGGCTCGATCCCAGGACCCCGGGATCATGGCCTGAGCCGAAGGCAGACGCCTAACGACTGAGCCACCCAAGCGCCCCGAATTGCCATTTTTCTTAATAGATTGATCCAATTTGCCTGATTGGCATCAACTGTATGTGTATCAACTTCTATTAGTGCAAGTGACTTAACCCCTGCCTGTATGGCACTAAGTGAATAATGGCTGGAGTGTGGGAGACTTGCTTGTCTGGACAACCCATCATTTGGCCCCATGGGCCAAAGTCACACCAGGTCACTAGGCCTTTCTGTTAGGGTTACCAGACAGAAACTCTATGGACATGAACCAAAGGCACACTGAGGAAGGGGCACAACCAAACCTGGGATGGGGGCAGGCAGAGAGGTTACTCCAAGAGGGGACTTTGTAGCCATGTCTTGAAGGATGAATAAGAAAACAAGTAGCAGATCATATTGTCTCAGGGACCAAATTAACCAGCTGAGGCATAGTCACGTTATATGCAAAAGAGCCCGTGTAGTGTTGAGTCTTCTCTCCTTACAAAAATCCTCTTCTCTTGAGGAAAGTGTTGTAGGCACACATCCTCAACTTCCTGTCCTCAGTTTCTGAGACTGCCTTTGCTAACCCAGTGGACTGCTCCACGTAGCACAGGACTAAGTGGGCAGCTGTCTGGTCAGCTCAGCTATATCCCTGCGCCCAGTACTCATTTTTAGTTCTCATCCTTCCTCCTATGTCAACCCACAACCACTTAATCCAGTGTCCTGTGCAGACATCCAGGGGTCTGCCAAGCCCTGGGGGATAGAGTCCTATGGAGGATTCTTTCAGGTAATAGGGATTTCTGTGGTCTGAGTCTTTCTTTGTCCAGGCATCTAGAGAGGGGTGGCTTCTTTTATCAGGGCTGCCCAAAGGCATTCCCAAATCTTTCCAGATGGCACTCTGTGTATGGTGGGCTCTTTACTTTAAGAACACTCAATTTATGAAAACTTGAGCTGACAAAAAAAAACACCTCAAGGGTGCATCAGGTTTGTTCATCCTGCTCAGCATCCAGGGTCCTTCTTCAACCTGAAGATTTATGTATTTCATCAAGTCTATTATTTTTCCTCAGGGTCATTTCTCACATTGCTTAATTAATCTCAAGTTCTCAGGGGCACTCATTCTTTTGATGCTGTGTCTGCTGATATTCTCTAACGGTGTATCAATTCCCCATGTGAGCTCATCTTTTCCAGGTGTGTGTGTGTGTGTGTGTGCATGCATGTGTCTTGTGAGCTCTGACATGTGAAAATGACACCCCCCCCCCCAGAGCAGGACTGAGTTTGCTTCTGTGGAATACCCAAATATTTCAACTGTCTATGATTAGTTTTTATGTTAATGTATCACTCTGTATTACAACAAACAGGAGGAATAAATTTGGGTTTCACGTGTTGAAATTTGGGGTTGAACTTCTCAAGTTGGTCTTTTTTCTTTCACCCAGAGCCCTGACAAGATAAACTCCCATGCCTGGGTAGGTGGGCAATGTTTTTGGTCCCCTAATCACAGAGGTGCAGCCATTCCAGACCCCAGGTTTATCCAGGGGTCAGGTTCAACCCCCTACCACTTGTGAGTGGAGGCCTTGTCTCCCATCCCACTGTGGCAATAAAACGTTTGGGCTAATATCCAGATCCACTGTCTCCTGGGCCATTGTGGCACTGACTTGCATGAGCATCGCTCTGATATGAGTTTTCCTTCATAGTTGGCACTTGGGGAAATTATTTTGAGCTTGGCCTTGGATTTGAACTTTAAAAAAAAAATATTTTAATCTACTGTTTACAGCAAAAGGGAAGTCCACATTCATTCATTATGTCATATTCTGGGACCCAAATTGGTTAATATTTTTAGAAGTGAGTTAAATTATGACCAAGAAAATGTTTGAGTCGGCCATATGGACCTGTGCAATTGTTACGTTGAGCTTCCTAACAGGCAAAGGGAAAGGGGAGATACATAAGGTTCTTTTATTAAAAAAAAAATTTATTGTACTTGGTGTTGTAAAGGCATATATTAGAAAGGACAGTTAGCATCAGTATGAACTCATGGGTAGCTTAATATATTCACAGATGGATAGACAGAGATGTAATTACAGATTTGGGTACATGCCTGCGTTAGTACCCATCTATATTTTTCCTAGATCTGCCCACTCAAAGAGCCTCAGTAGCAATGAGCACATCCTATGCTGAGATCTTGTTTTCTAAACACCATTCTCCAATAAAAGAAACCAGGGCCCTTTGGAGAACTGGCTGATTCTAGGTCTGGAGCAGGGAAAATACAAGGTAAGTCTGGAGCATCTTGTAATATCAGAACATATTCAAAAAAATAGAGTGGGAACTTGTCAAAGTGACACAGACACCAACCCAAAAGAGCTCCCAATGGCCAATGCTAGAACAATTTGAACAACAAAAAAGAATAATATTGAATTATAACCCAAAATATACAATAAATATATGAGTCCATAGTGATATAAACAACTGAAAAAATAAATAAGTAGAGGAGAAGAGACAAATTTTCCCTGCAGAATTTACATTGATAACCATCGCTCTTAGGAAGTAGAGGATAAAATCCACCCTTCCCCCAGAATGGGCTGCATTTTAATGATTTTCTTCCAAAGAAGAGAGTATGGGGGCGCGGGAGAGTAATCTTCCAATGAAGAAACCCAACAAACACTACCTGAACCAGGTAATCAAGTTTAACATCACCAATGATAAGTGATGTTGGTGGCATGTACCCTGATAGAATGTGATGAAAAGGGTACTTCACCTCTGTGATGTTCTTCCTAAAAACACATAATTCTATATCTGAGAAAAACATTAGACAAATCCAAATTGAGGGACAATCTATAAAACATATAGTCAGGGGCGCCTGGGTAGCTCAGTCGTTAAGCGTCTGCCTTCGGCTCAGGTCATGATCCCGGGGTCCTGGGATCGAGCCCTGCATTGGGCTCCCTGCTCAGCGGGAAGCCTGCTTCTCCCTCTCCCACTCCCCCTGCTTGTGTTCCTTCTCTCGCTTTGTCTCTGTCAAATGAATAAATGAAATCTTTAAAAAAAAAAAAAACACATAGTAATTCTCAAAACTGTGACAGTCAGGAGAAAACAAGAAAGATCGAGAAACTGTCATAGACCAGAAGAGAGTAAGAAAACAGGACAACTAAGTGTAATGTGATATTCTGGGTGTTACTTTGGAACAGAAAATGACATTAGTAGAAAAATAAGTGAAATCAGAATAAATTCTGGAGTTTAGTTTATAGTAGTGTACCAAGTTGGTTTCTTAACCGTGACAGATGTACCATGGCAACGTAAGATCTTAGGGGAAACTGGGGGAGGGGTTTATGGGAACTCTCTGTGCTATCTTTGCAACTTTTCTTTAAATCTAAAACTATTCTAGAACAAACAGTTTATTAACCCCACCCTCCCTCCAAAAAAAATGTGGCCAAATATTTGTTTCCTTCTGGGTCTCTGCTCAATTAGAGACTCACCATGGTCTGTTCCTTATTTGAGCATTTGGGTCTTTAACAAACACTATGGTAGGGTTGATGACTACTGGGTGCTCCCATTACTTGCCATTTATCAGGGTCCTTCCATTTATGCCCTTTGAGCCATTTTTCAATTCCTGTGAGCGTTTTTATCCAAGTTATATTAAAATAATTCATAAAATAACTTTGAAACATCTATCATGTGCTTAGGTACAAATACCTTTTTCCTTCATACATATATTTTATAATTCTGATGGAAAGAACTATATCATTGTTTGCAAGTGGTTTGAAGCCATATAATCCTAATATTTGTTATGCACGATCCTATTGTCTTCTAGACTTTGGCACTTGATTTATTATTTAATTTGAAAAAAGTAGAAAGTGGAATCCAGGGGCGCCTGGGTGGCTCAGTTGTTAAGCATCTGCCTTCGGCTCAGGTCATGATCCCAGGGTCCTGGGATCGAGCCCCGCATCGGGCTCCCTCTCCCTGTTCAGCGGGGAGTCTGCTTCTCCCTCTCCCACTCCCCCTGCTTATGTTCCCTCTCTCATTGTGTCTCTGTCAAATAAATAAATTAAATCTTTAAAAAAAAAAAAAGAAAGTGGAATCCATAATCCCTCATTTATCAGTTCTTGAAGAACAATAGAAATGCAAAGCAACAGTAGTCTGAGGTCTGATGGAAAGACTAATAATAAATCAATACTACATTTGCTAATTTGCCAAGATTTGGAGTGGATTTTTTTAGTTAAATGGAAATTATAAAAACAATTTTTAAATCCCATTAATATTCTCAAATGCATTTCCTCTGTACTTAGTGGCTAGAATGCATTCAGATTTTCCAAGGGTATCTTAAGTAGCTTTTGTCATGTCCTTTTCTAAAAGATGTGCACATTTTTTTAGTGAAAATTTTTCCTCTATTCTTATTCTCTGAAGAAAGGTGTCAATATTGCCACCATTTGGAAGTTTTTAAAAATTATTTATTTATTTATTTATTTATTTGAGAGAGAGAGAGCACAAATGGGGATTGTTTGGGGAGGGGCAGAGGGAGCAGACTCCCTGCTGAGCTGAGCAGGGAGCCAAGGGGCTCACTCCCAGGACCCTGAGATCATTTAGGGATCCCAAGGCAGATGCTTAACTGACTTGGCCATCCAGGCGCCCCTGGAAGGAGTTTTAATTTCTTACTCTCTTTCCTGGATTAAACATAATTCTTCTATTGTCTGTATTGATTTGATACATGCTACTGAAACTTGCCTATAGAGTCTCATGGTTTTGTTTTTATAACAAAAGGAGTGTTAACCAGAAAGTCTAAAATAGAAGTTGCAACCTGGTGACCCATAGGCCAAATATCCACACAGATTTGTTTTGGTAGGTCCCATATAACTTAAATTTTTTTTTTCACATAAAAATCTAGACTTCCATATTCTTTTAAAACAGCAGTTCTGGCAACATGGGACTCACATTTCCATCTGGCTACAATTAGCCAGACCTGAAAAGGGGCTTCCTGATCTAGTTGACGTGCAGGTCCTCCAGAATGCCATAATCCAAATGGTAAGACACTGAGTTTACCCCATTCAAGTCTCTCTGCAGCTAATTGAATTTCCAAGTCCTGATTTAGAATATCAAATATTCTCTTGGTCTAAATGATTTTCTTTGAAGTGTCATAAAGAGAAAGAGAACATAAAATAACTAAGCTATGAAGCAAAATGAACCTTGTGCAAACCTTCTGTAAAACCAGCTTAAAGTCATCACTCTACACATGTTTAAGATAAGTAATAAAGAAATTAACACCATTTTGTTTTAAGCGTGCTACCTTTGGAATAATTTTTTTTTTTTTTTAAGATTTTATTTATTTATTTGACAGAGAGAGACAGCGAGAGAGGGAACACCAGCAGGGGGAGTGGGAGAGGGAGAAGCAGGCTTCCCGCTGAGCAGGGAGCCCAATGTGGGGCTCAATCCCAGGACCCTGGGATCATGACCTGAGCCGAAGGCAGATGCTTAACGACTGAGCCACCCAGGTGTCCCTGGAATAATACTCTTGAAGCTGCCAGCCAAAATCTGGGGTTCTTGGTACTCATGGCAAGAAGTAAAGCTACTTCCTAACCAGCACCCACTTTTGCAGTTGCCATGGGATGCTATGCATTCCTAGTGACTTCAGATTACATGCTTAGACTTCCTAAATTTTAAGGGTAATTGTGATTGGAAAACATCAATTCTCAGATGATGTAGTGTGATCAACGGTATTGAAGGAGAGAAAGAGAAGAGTACCTTTCCTGCATCCTTCACCGCAGTGATAGCACAGTTAGAAAGATGTGAGACTTTGCTGGTAAGAAGACAAAGCCAACCCGGAGCAGAGCAGCACCAACACAAGAGAGATGCATAGTCTCATCCCAACTTCTCAGACCATGTTGGACATTGACTTTTTTCCTTTTTCAGAGAGGGAGGGAGGGAGGAGGGGGCTGGGAACAGAGGGAAAGAAATCTCACAACCCTGAGATCATGACCTGAGCCAAAATCAAGAGTTGGACACTTAACCAACTGAGACACTTGGGTGCCCCTGGACATTGACTTTTTAATGTCTATGCCATGATGAACAAAACTGTACATATTTTCACATTTTCCTGAAAGCTTAATCTATGATAATACTATACAACAACAACAACAAAAAGGAACTGATTGTTTTTGGCCTAATAGGATGTACATCCTGCTTTTTCTCTATTTATTATAATAAAATTCATTTTGTCTTAAGTATTTCTAAAATTATCTGCCACATCTTAGAGCCCTGAATCAAGAGTCATATATACTATGTATCAGACTCATGATTTTTTATATCCCTCTGTCTAAAGTCAGCAGGAGTTGGTGGAGATATATCTGGAAAGTTGGTTTGAAGGCAGGAAATCACAAAGGCCAATTGTCCAGAAAGTAAAGAGGACCGGTATGACCTGGGGAGACATAGGTGGATACCACCCATACCCCCCCCCCAACCCCAGCCCCAAATTGTTCATTTCCTGATATCAAAAACTTGATCCAGGACACTTTCTGGGCCTGGCAGCTCAGCCTCCTTCCTGGGCCTTCTCAACTGTTTTCCTTAGGGTTTCTGTCCTCAGGAGTAGACAAAGAACAGATTCTCCCGCCCTCTGGTTCAGGCTTACACCACACACTGCCCCTTTTAACCCTCTGAAGTGATATAGAAAAAAGAATGCCAAACTTGAGTAAACCAAGCCCTCTGGAGAATAATGCAGACCAAGTGGAGCATTTCTAATGGATTTTTCTTTACATGCTGTAACAGGAGGGGGCTGATGTGCTGTGGCCAGCTGGGGTCAGATGTAGGTGGAAAGGAAGGCCAGCTGGGCAGTGACAGAAACCTAAAAGCAATGCTAACAGAGCAATAACACTGCAGCAGACTAATGACTTCTTCTACCTCTTTGCTCTTCACCCCCTCCCTATCTCCATCTATCTCAGACTAAAACAAAAGACTGAGAGCTGATAGACTGGGTGGGGGGTAGGGGAAGAGAGGTATAGGGAAGGTGATGAAGGTTTACACACAGTGGAATCTAGATAAAGGGGGCCCAATGCTGTCCAGCAGAAAGTGCAAAAAGAAACACACTAAATCCCAAAAATCTAAGAGCAGATAGGCTTGTGACCTATTTTGTGGGAAAGTTGCAAAACCACAGAGAGGAAATGGCCACATAGGGGTCTGGTAGGATGTGGCTGTGGAGAGAGTTACTTCCCAAACCCAGGCACAGCAATGGAAACAGAGGCAGAATGGCCCTGACACCATTCACTAATAGTGTGGACCGCACTATGACACCAACAGGACCAGGCAAACGGAGGGAGGGAAGGATGGCTCATGGACACCTGGTGAGCAACACACTTCAATTCCTGGTATGACAAAAGCCCCTAAGAGCCTAGACACAACCACAGGAAAGGGAAGAACTGCACATTTCTATAACCTCAGTCAAATAGGGGTCTTGGTAAAAATTGAGTTGTAGAATAACAGAAAAGGCTGGGGTTTTTTGTTTTTGTTTTTGTTTTGTTTTGTTTTTAAGATTCATTTATTTATTTGAGAGAGAGAGCACGCAAGCAGTAGGAGGGGCAGACGCTCAATTGTCTACTTTATAGTGAGGTCTTCCCCAGCTACCCTATTTAAGATAGTTCTCCCACTCCCAGTCCCATGCCTTCCCAGCCCTCTTTAGCCCCATTCTCTATTTTTTCCTTAGCTTTTTATTTATTTATTTGAGAGAGAGAGCACGAGCATGGTGGAAGGGCAGAGGGAGAGGGAGAAGCAGGCTCCCCGCTGAACAGGGAGAGGGAGCCCGATGCGGGACTCGATCCCAGGACCCTGGGATCATGACCTGAGCCAAAGGCAGACGCCTAACGACTGAGCCATCCAGGCACCTCTTTTCCTTACCTTTTGACACTATTAAATATTCTTTGTTTTTTGTATTTTTCCCCAAGTCCTAACTGAAACACAAGCTCTGAGAGCAAGGAATTTGCCATTTTATTCATGAAAGCACAAAATGTATCCCTAGTCTCCAGTAGTGTCTACCACAGACTAAGTGCTCAACAAAAATTTGTGGAAAGATGGAATGAAATCACAACGACTGGATGTTGAAAGGACACACAGATGGGTTGCACAAAATTGCTAGAAAATCTCCATATATGCTCCCTGCTATGCATCTGAGATAAATCCTTGTGCTATATAGATGATACAAAGGCAAATCAAGTGGCTGTTCATTAGGAGAGATCCTATGCTTGGCAGGCATAGATTTTACCCTCATATACACCATGTCTACAGGTCTCACTGAGATTTTGAAATAAAGGTGGTTGATATTCTTTATAGCATGGCTGATGTTGTAAAGATTAATATATGTAAAATTTTGTCTTCTCAGAGTGACCTGTTTAAAATACTCCACATATTTTCTGAGGTGACAAATAGTTCAAAAGATTTAGGAATATTTAGGAAGAAAAATGTCTGCTAGGCAGAGTTCAGGACTTTCCGTAGAAGAATCTGAATAATAATTGCTGGGGATGGACAGTGAGGGAAAGGTTTCCATTGTCTTTCCATTATCAGCTATTGTAGGGGAGGTGGGAAATGAAAGAGGTCCAGAAAGATTTAATCTTATTGTCCTTCAAAACTGTTATCCAGTCACCAAGTTGGATTTGACAAGTAGGTTAGAAGCCATTTCATTAGCTGGTTTTAAGAGTTGGAGAGGCACTAAATAACATGAGTGGATGGAAATGGAAAAACTGGAGTTCAGGGTGAAATAAGCGAGAGGTTGTTTGTGATGGGAGCAACTGGAAGAATGAGGGCACTATACGTATAAAGGTGGAAGTGCTGGGGCAATGGGGAGGTAGAGGCCTGAGTGTGTTCAGGGCCATTTTTGTGCTTTATAAACTTCTTAAAACAGCTAGAACATGAAAGCTCTTAGTCAAGAGAAATCAAACTTACTACAAAGTAAATCCTCAAATGCACAACTTATAACTGATAGGGAACATATTAATAATAAAAGGTCAATGGGGCGCCTGGGTGGCTCAGTTGGTTAAGCGACTGCCTTCGGCTCAGGTCACGATCCCGGAGTCCTGGGATCGAGTCCCGCATCCGGCTCCCGGCTCAGCAGGGAGCCTGCTTCTCCCTCTGACCCTCTCCGCTCTCATGCTGTTTCTCTCTCTCTCTCTCTCTTAAATAAATAAATAAAATCTTAAAAAAAAAAAAATAATAATAATAATAAAAGGTCAATAGGAATCTAAAGGAATTTTTACTGAATTATAACATACGCAGAAAAAGCACAAGAGTAGATGCTCCTGAGCAGAGAACCACAGTCTCATTTGTAATGTGTATATTTAACACAAAAAACTTTGTGTTTATATTATAAACAAAAAGATTTAAAAATAAACTCTTACGGGCGCACCTGGGTGGCTTAGTTAAACGTCCAACTCTTGATTTCAGCTCAGGTCATGATCTCAGGGTCACGAGACCACCCCCCTTCTCCCCCTCCTGTGTGTGTGTTTGCACTCTCTCTCTCAAAACAAAGCAAAACAAAACAAAAGCTCTTACGGAAGATGCTTGGGAACATAATACATTGGGAAAAATACATTCACTCTGTAAACATGTATTCAGTGTCTAGGCCAGGTATTTTGTTAGGAAACAAAGACAAAAGCCACAAACTCTACTCATTAAGAGCTTAAAGCCTACTGGCTAGACATTCAAGTTGCACATAATCCAGTGTGGTAAATGCTAGCATGCACAAACTCTAAAGTTAAGAAATTGATTGGGGCATGCATTACCTTTCTTCAGGGGTTTTTATATTTTTGCTTTATACACATGTAAACAGCATTTCAATGCAAACTCAGTCTCCCCTGAACTCTTTCAATGAGGCCTGACTTTTTGACCTCCGTACCATCTCTGCTTTGTCCAATTTAAACAAGAATCTTGATAAATCAGTTAACCAGAATCCCCCATCCTCCATATCTGATCACCCTTAATATGTAATCAGGTTCCTCATCCTCCACTATCCCCCAGATGATGTCTAATCATTCTGGCCTGCCTTCAGCAAGAATCCTGTTAGGTCAGTTCAGCCAGAATCTTCCCTTACCTCTTAGTAATTTTCATTCCACTGACCCCACCCTGCTCCTTGGCTATAAATTCCCACTTGTCCATGCTCTATTTAATAGAGTTGAGCCTAATCTCTCACACTGCAAAATTCAATCCCAGTGGTCCCTATACCTATCACACATGATAGTTGCCCCCCCCCCCCCCCCCCCCCCCTCCAACCTTCTTTCCCCCCCCCCCCCCCCCGCCCCATTAAAATCTTCCTTTCCACGCTTTGGCAAGCAAGAGAGATACAGTTCTTGCTTCCATGAAACTTAGAGAAAAATGGGAAGGAAGCTTTAAATTACTTTCACACTCAGAATAATGAAGGATAGTTGGAAGAAAGGCAGGCAGGGACAAGAGGCCCTGCCCTAAGAGGAAACCACCCTTAAAAAGACTCTACATGCCTTGGAAGGAGCCCTCCACCTTTTCCCACCCAATAGGTAGATGACAAAAATCTGATTGGATGACAGGCTCATGGAGGGTGATTTAATCAGATTAAAACAGCCACCAACAAGCCCATAAAAACCCCTAGACTTAGAAACTGGTGGTAACCCTCTCAGGTTCCCTCCCTCTTTGGGAGCTTTGTACTATCACTCAATAAACTTTGCTTTGCTGCCCACCACTCTTTGTCTGGTCTACCTCTTCATTCTGCGAAGTGGCATGACCAAGAACCACAGGCACTGAAGGAAAAGAAATCTCTTAATAAGAACACTTATAGCACAACGTAAGAACAATGGTCTTTGGTCTGCACTAGCTACAGATAGCATTTCCCTTATCATTATAGAGCATTCTGGAACCTAACAATTATTCCTTATCTCCCATCTCCAAAGAGCAATGGAATCCTTCATATCAATGGTAAACCACATTCACTTGTCAATGTCCATCCAACTCAGGAATCCAATTGCTGGAAAACAGGCAGTGTTGAAGCTTTATGGGACATGCATTTGAGAAAAGAGGCCATGTCCATTCAATAGTACCTAGCAAGAGTGAGTATCCAATAAATGTTAGTTGTTGTTACTGATGACCACCTCAGCAAAGGAGAGCAGCCACAACTTGTAGGGATTCCCAGAGCAACCTTTAGGGGAGTTGTCACAACTAACATTTAGAACTTCATTAATCCTGCTAAGAAAAGAGAAAAAAGAACTCTTAAATTTCTTGCAGGAGTTAGGGTGTGGCACTTCACTCCAGGCCATCACCGAAATGATGGCTTTCTAGATAAGGCGGGCTATTCATTCATGGCCCTTCTTAGTCTGCTAGTCCATTAATCTGGCAGGTAAAAAGCATTTAAATGGCTTTCTTTGGTTTGCTGAAATAAAATTTCAGAATGTGTTCTTCTTTCTAAGGAGACACAGTATTTTAGCATGGTTTCTTTCAGAGGAAAAGAGGGCTTCCATTGCCAAGACCAAAATTTCTCTGGATTTCTTCTGTGTATTTTGCCAGTTTGACCTGAGTAGCTTGTTTCTTTAGTAGGGAAAATCCACTAGTCAAGTCCACGGCTAAACCACAGCTCAAGTAGTCTCCATTACCGCTGACCTAGAAACTGTAATTCAAAGCTAGTGTTCTTTCAATTTCAAGGTATCGTTCCCTGAATCATAGGAGAAAGCTAATGACTTCAAGCTCAAATGGCAAACGCTGATGCTGATGGCTTTATATAGTCCCCTGGGAACTCTTTAATTCCACGATATTTGAAATTAATGCCTTCTGTCCTAAAGAAAATTTGAAAATTTCTTTTGATTAAAGCAACTTCCTTTAAAAATTAAACTACCAAAAATAAATTCAAAACTTGATTCAGCCTTATAGAATGCCCCTGAAGAACTGGATCTTATTTTCTAAAAGATGGGAAATAAATAACTTCTAAGGCACTTTCATCTCTGGCACATATACATATCTTAATTACCAGACAACAAGTCAAGTGTCTATTAGTAAAGAATTAAATGAATCATGGTACAGCCTTCACAATGTATGTTCCTATAAAAAATTAGAAAAAAATGAAATAAATCCCTATGTACTGATAAAGAGGAATTCTCAGGATTCATTAGGTGATCAAAGCCAACGCAGAGCAGTGCATATAGTATTCTATTTTTCATATTAACAAAAAGATAGAATATAAATTTGGGGGGGTGCCTGGGTGGCTCAGTTGGTTAAGCAGCTGTGTTCAACTCAGGTCATGATCCCAGGGTCCTGGGATCCAGATAGCATCAGTCTCCCTGCTCTGCAGGGGGCCTGCTTCTCCCTCTCCCTCTGCTTGCTGCTCTCCCTGCTTGTGCTCTCTGTCAAATAAATAAATAAAATATTTTTAAAAAAAGAATATAAATTTGCATTTGTTTGACTTGTGTCAAGACACAGTGGAATGGTAAGTTAAGAATTATAGGCAATGTGGGGTGAGGGAAATGGGATCGAAAGGACAGGAGTGGAAGCAAGATTTCTCTTTGTTTAATTTTATATAGACTTTGGAATTACATAAATGTATTGATACGAACATTTTTTAATCTTAATTTCCTTGTTAGCAAGACATCTACATTCATGGACTCATATGTCTAAGAAACATTCAAATTGAGATAGATAAAAACTGAAAAATAGTTGATTCTGAAAGTCATGTAATGAAATTTTTATATGGTAGATTAAATCAAATTCTTTTTTTCCTTTTTCATTTGAGAACCTGGTTAATCCCTCAGATCCAGAAATTTAGAAGGAAAGTAATAGGACTCTTGATTAGGTTAGAATTGCAAAAATATCTGGTATCTTTTAATATAATTAAAGTTCTGTAATAAATCATCCTAGGGTTTATGAAGCATATCATAGCAGATCTGAAATGGTTTCAAAGCAATATTGGCTGGTACTATAAGTTTAAACTCCTGTGGATTGGTTCCAAAATTATCATAAGGTTGAAATTCTTCCTCTGGAATTCACTGTCCATCAAAATTCCTGTAAGTTCATCCCCTTCTCTGAACTTACTTTTGCCTTCCTGTTCAAATAAAAACCTACAGGCTACTCAAACTGTGGCTATTTTTCCTCCCTACTCCAGGGCCCCCTTACCCGCTAGTCCCTAGACTTTGAATGCCACCAGAGGATAACTGCTGCAAAAGTATTCCAGTTCTGACCTCTTCCCTTGAGTTCCAAGTGATTCAGTCTGATTCCTTAGCCTACATCTCTAGTTAAATATTAGAATTTCAAATTTAACTCTGCCAAAATAGAATACTTGATTCATATAACCACCAAATCTGCTTCTCCCCTTAAGTCTTTTTCATCTCTGTAAATGACTCTATCACCAGCTTAGCCTCAAGTCAAAAATCTAGAAGTCATCTTGTTTCTCTTCTTTTTGATATCCACATCAAAACCATCAGCAAGTCCTATAGGGCCAGGATCCATAATCCATTGATAGTACCACATTCATGCTAAAATCTCACTATCAAAATTTATCATCTCTCCCCTGCATACTCTCAAAGTCCTTGTTCCATTCTCACTAATGGTCTCCACTTTGCTAAATCCAATCCTGGTGTGGTTGAAAGATTGTTGGAGTCAGAGTATTAGAAGGAATGGATAGTCAGGGAATGGGATTAAGGACCATTTGGCAATGACAAAGTTATAAAACTATGGGAGTGAGTAGTTCCAAGGGAGTGGAGGACAAGATCATTGGATGTCAGTTCAAGAAACTGAGAGGCCAGGGTGTTGGAAGGATCGTTTACAGGTATATCTCAAGCCAAATATTAAGACAGTAGTGGAGTTGGAGAGAGTGAGCCAAGAGCTAAAATTTTTAAGAAATAAGGGAGAGTGACTCTAGGGGTCAATAAACTGACAATGCAATATGGAGTAGTAGGTAATATGGTCTAATGACTAGATAGTAAAAGCTTTATGTTTTTAAGAATTCAGGAGGGAGGAATATCTGGAAACAGCTATGAGGATCATCCATCTTACCTCCAGGATTTACGGATAAATATATAAATCCATTCATTCCTCTTCATTTTTACTGTTACCATCCTACCTTTCTCTTTCACTCTCCTGGGTCCCTGCAATTAAGTTTCCTAATTTGTTTCCTTAATCCTTATTTACCAACATTTTATTTTGTGTATCTTTGATATTATGATTTGTTTTACCTTGATGAAATTCACTAAGAAAGAAGGTGCCTGATAAGGAAAACTGAATCCAAGATTGACTCCCTTGATGACTAAATCAGAATTGAATGAGCTTTCTGTATTCTATTCATTCTTTGCTTTTTTTTAAACTATGACTTTTTTTTTTTTCTGATTAAGCAATGTTGAGATCTCTTAGCACTATATCTAGGAGAAAGATTTGACAGTTAAATGCCACTACAGATTCTGGATATTTTTCCTAATCTATATTATCAATTGTTTAATAATTGTTCTAATGCTTAAGGCATGGAAATTTTATTAAGCAAATCCGTAACTTCAGAATATTTTACGAACTGTTCTCCAGAACAAAATTATATGTTCTTCATGTGTGAAACTGACAAAGTATTAATATTCTAGAAATGTAACCTACTGGAGCAACTAAAAGTATACACAAAAATTAGACTATAAGGCTGTTCATAGAAGCACGGCTTACAATGTTTAAAAAAGTGTAAACGGGGGCGCCTGGGGGGGCTCAGTCGTTGAGTGTCTGCCTTCAGCTCAGGTCATGATCCCAGGGTCCTGGGATCGAGCCCTGCATCCGGCTCTCTGCTCAGCGGGAAGCCTGCTTCTCCCTCTCCCACTCCTCCTGCTTGTGTTCCCTCTCTCCCTTTCTTGCTGTCTCGCTGTCAAAATAAATAAAGTTTCTAAAAAAAAAAAAGTGTAAACAATGTAAGTGTTCAAAAATAGAATCACCTTAGACTATTTTAAAAAATACAGTGCCCTTAGGGCAGATGGGTGGCTCAGTCGGTTAAGCTTTCAATTCTTAATTTTGACTCAAGCTTCTGACTCTTGATTTTGGCTCAGGTCATGATCTCAGGGTTGTGAGATCAAGCCCTACCTTGGGCTCGCACTGGACATGGAGCCTACTTAAGATTCTCTCTCCCCACCTCTACATCCTCCACTCTCTCAAAAAAAAAAAAAAAAAGTACAACACCCTGCCCTACTTCTCAATTCAGTCAGGACTTTTGGGAGGAGAGACTTAGGCACTGCCATTTTTACAAAGCTCCTCCAGGGGTTCTAACTGGCAAACATTGCTCCTTGAATGTCTAATAAGCATCTCTAATTTAACGTGAACTTTTCTTTTTATCGCACTTCCATTCCATCCAACTTTTTTTTTTTTTAAAGATTTTATTTATCTATTTGACAGAGAGAGACACATCGAGAGAGGGAACACAAGCAGGGAGAGTGGGAGAGGGAGAAGAAGGCTTACCGCGGAGCAGGGAGCCCGATGTGGGGCTCGATCCCAGGACCCTGGGATCATGACCTGAGCCGAAGGCAGACGCTTAACGACTGAGCCACCCAGGCGCCCCCCATTCCATCCAACATTTAATTCTATCAGCTCCAAGTTCAAAATACATCCAGAATCCAACCAATCCTCACCAACCCCACCTCTTCTCCCAAGTCATCTCTCAGCCTGGGTTTTACTGCAACAGCTTTTAAACACAGCTATCAGGGTGATACATTTAAAATGCAACTTAGTGGGGCACCTGGGTGGCTCAGTCGTTAAGCACCTGCCCTCGGCTCAGGTCATAATCCCAGGGTCCTGGGATCGAGCCCCACATCAGGCTCCCTGCTCTGCAGGAAGTCTGCTTCTCCCTCTCCCACTCCCTCCGCTTCTGTTCCCTCTCTCGCTGTGTCTCTCTCTGTCAAATAAATAAACAAAAAATCTTTAAAAAAAAAAAATGCAACTTAGTTTAGGTCTTTCCTCAGCTCACAATCTTTTAATGGCTCCTCATTACATAATAAAAGCCGAAGTCTTTATAATGGACCTGATTGTGTCTCCCATAACTTCTGTGATTTCACTACCTCTCCTTCCACTATCTCTGTAACTTGCTGTACCCAGCCATATTGGTCTCCCTCCTCTAATAAACAGGCATGTTCTGCCTTAGGGCCTTTGCAGGCTCACTGCCTGGAAAGTTTTCTCAAATATCCTCACTTCTTTTGGATTGAAATTCAAATTCATCTTATCAATTAAGTCTTCCCCAAATACCCTAAATAAAAATAGTATCCAACCCAATACTTTTTATACTCTTTATCCCTTTTCCTTTTCTCCAGAGTATATATTACTATCTGATATACTATACACTTGTTTATTGTCTATCTTCCCTACTAGATGTAAGTTCTGTGAGAGCAGGGATTTTGTTTTATTTATGACTGTATCCCTAACCCTGAATAGTGTCTGATACATAATGGGTCCATAATACATACTCGATGGTGAATGGTGGGGAAGAGCAGAGGGAGAGGGAGAAAGGAATCTTAAGCAGGCACCACACCCAGAGTGGAGCCGGATGTGGGGCTCAATCTCCCAACCCTGAGATCATGACCTGAGCCAAAATCAAGTCAGGCACTTAACTGACTGAGCCACCCAGGTGCCCCTAAACATCCATTTTTAATTTACAAGCAAATTGGACCTTTACAATGTGCTAATTGACATGGAAAGGTCTGACATGACAGGGTTTGACAGGTTAGCAGTGGGGCTATACACCATATACAATCATATATACATATGTGTATATATATGTTTGTTTATGTGTATATGTATATGAATATATGTATGCATATGTGTATACACCATATACAACCAGTTGCTCCATCACTTAACAATCTAGTTTAGGAACTACAAGGAATTTAGTGATCCAAACCTCACAATTTTTTCTTCACAGAGTACCATCATCAATTCTGTAGTCCTAATATCTTCGTAACAAGAGCCATTAGCACCTTCTTGTATCCCCTGAAAAATATTTAAACTGGCATCACCTGCCCTATACATTCAAAACTAATCAGATAAAAGGCTGAAAGGGGCACCTGGGTGGCTCAGTCAGTTAAGCATCCAACTCTTGGTTTCAGCTCAGGTCATGATCTCAGGGTCCTGAGATGTAGCCCTGCCACAGGCTTCCCGATCACTACGTGCTTGAAATTCTTTCACTCTCCCTCCCCTTCTGCTCTCTGCCCCAGCCCCATTTATGCATGCGTGCACGCACATGCTCAGGCTCCCTCCCTCTCTCTTAAATAAATAAATAAATAAATAAATAAATAAATAAAATTTTCTTTAAAAAGAAGGCTGAAAACAAAACTGTCTGAACTGACTAAATCGTACATACAGGGCTGTCTATAAAGTAATGGATTGATTACGTCGTTTGTATTGTGTTAGTTGTGAACAGTATAAAGGGCCTTAAAACTATTAGAGTTCATATACTTCCTCCCTAGTCCTTATCCACCTCCTCCCCACCTCATCCCCTCACAATTACGTAAGTACACAAAATTTTAAAAATTTTTAAGAAGGAATTGAATAACAATATAAGCCTGGCAGAAATCTGAAATCACTCCAGCCTCAAACTTTAAATCATTTGCCTAGAGAGAACAGCCCTCAGATGACTGTGACTCAGCATTTTATGGTGCCTGAGACATGAAATGAGATAAAGGTCTTATTCCCTTCATGGCATTAGCTAAATAAGGAGCTAAAATTAAAGAGCTACCTTAAAAACACAAAGTCAGTGGCTGAAATGTTACAGTGCTCACACTGACACAGATTTGACTCAATATGTAATGACAGGGAGGAGAGTATATGCCAGTTGAAACACACAGAACTGTTCTGAAATAACTTGTTGACCTATAAAATTAGCAAATAACAATACTGATCACAATTAACACTCAGAAATGGAGAAAATATTATAAATAAATGAAAACAAAATTAAAATATGAACTACGGTGCTGGTTTAGGGACAGGTAAAAAATAACTTAGAGCTAAGTTATTCTTCACTAAAATATCTAAATATCTAAAAGTGAACCAAGTGAGGACTTTTTTCCTCTTGTAAAAAAAAAAAAAAGAAAGAAAGAAAGTTGAGTAAAACTGAAACAAACAGAAAAGTCCAGCTCTTTTTGACTCTTTATGAGCAGAAAGATAAAATAAGGTAAACTACATAAAGGTTGCAATAAAGACAGTTTTCAGTTCATATTCTCATGTGGAGCAGGAACTGATGAATGAAGAATAAAGCATGGTAACTGGCAAGCAGGGAGATCTGGAGAGGTGAGATCATGAAAAAGGACTGAGGGGCATTCCATATAGGCAATGGAGGAAGCTGGGGAATCCTGCTCAGGAAACCAGGTATTTAAAGGAATAAAAACAATGAACAGACATATGGCAACAGCCTATAGGCAAATGGGCAAAAACCAATTGCTAATTCTTGGCTTTAGCTCCTGTTCTAAGTATGTTATTGACTCTTTTAATTCCCAAAACAAGCCAATGACATAAATACTATTAAACCTAACTTTACATGTGAGGAAATAGCCTCAGAAAAATTAAGTAACTAGCTCAAGGTCACATTGTTAATAAATGGCAGATCCAGGCTACCAACCCACATGATCTAACTCTACCACAACTTTACACTGCTTTTTATGAATGTCTCAATATGTGAAAAGGAAGTGGGGAAATGGAAATCACTGAGGCCTTTACTGCATTCAAAACCAGACCTTGTGGGGTACAGAAGAATGAATTTCCCCTAAGTAATCTACAGCCTATTAACGGAGTTCGGACTCACACCAAAATACTATTCAAACTGCACATCAGACACGACTAGGAGAGGCACAACAAGGGTAGTGGAAACTCAAAATGAAAAAAGTGGTGTTCATCAGGTTGTGGAATCAAATAAGACTTCACTGAAAGAACAGCATTTTTTATAGGATTTGAAGAAAAGGGAAGAGTTAGGTGGAAGGAGTACCATGACTTCCCATGAGTTACTCCCCAGGGTTTTCAGGATAAATTTCAAACTCCTTGGCATGGTACTCAAGGCCCTCCACAACTACCTTTGGAGGAATGCCAAGGAAGAGAGATTATTCTGCAATGATTATGCCGGAGTCTTTACTACCAGTTCGGGTTCCAAAGGATCAGAACATCTTACTTTTCTGTCTCCATAAACCGTTAGTGAGTTGGAGGCAGGCACAATGGCTTATTCTCTTGTAACCCTCCCCTCCCCCAGTCCAGGTGACTGTACATCACAGCACGTGGTGGGTGCACTGCAAACATTTTCTGAAACGAATGTCAATCAATGGGCATCAATCACCAGGTAACTCTGTGTCCGGCCAGGCTGCCTTATACCCTCTAGAGCCATGGTGTTGGCTAATTTTAAAGCTATCAAGTTAGAGACTTAAACACGTGATCCAGACACAACGGGTCGGCCTTAGTTTGGACCCGGATGCCACAAACCAATTGTGAAAGGTCATTAAGGCAAGTGATAATCCGAACATGGACAATGAATTAGATGGACTCAATTTCATGAAATGTGATTATGCCTTAAAAAGGCATGTTAGGTATATACATTTATGAATAAAATGGTTTCCCTTAAAACAATGGAGATTAGGGAGTATGGGTGGGAGGAGATAAACAAAATCGGTAAGATGTAGCTAACTGTTGTACTCTTCGGTGCAACATACTACTTTTAGTGAATGTTTAAAAATTTCTTAATACAAAACACACACGACAAGAAACAAAGACACACACACACCCAGGTGCTGTTTTTCATCTTAAACCCCGAGGGAACCAGACGCAGAGGGTCCACCTGCGGCATCTCGGATTCGGAGGACGACCTCTGCGGGGCTTCCCGCGGGGGCCCGGCCTGGTTTTCTCGCCCGCCGGACTCGAAGCTGACCGAGGGAGTGGCCTCTTCATCCCCTCAGCACCCTCCATAAACGCCTTTCGCAGAGAGCCGAATTCTTGGAAAGCGCGGGTCACAGTTCTCTCAGTTTCTACGCTAGACCCCCGCCCCGGTGACTGGACCCTGAGGAAAAGCGAGCCTTCCGCCGGGTCCTTCACCACCACGACCCCCAACGGCCGGGGCCGAGGGTTCAGGGGCGGACACCGCGCAGCGACGTCACGGCGCGCCGTGCGCCGGGTCAAAGTTCAGCCCCGCCCCTCTTCCCCCTCGCTGTCTTCCTTGGCCTGCGCTGCCGCCGACGCCGCTGTGGGCCTGACTTCGCTCCGTCCGCTCCGTCGCCTTCTTCCCTAAGCGCTGCCCGGCCGGCCGCCATGGCAAACGTGGCCGACACCAAGCTATACGACATCCTGGGCGTCCCGCCCGGCGCCAGCGAGAACGAGCTGAAGAAGGTAGTGGGGAGCGGGACGGCCGGGCAGGGTGTGAGGGGCGCGGGCCTGCTTGGCTGAGGCGGCCAGGCCGCGCTACGGGGCTGCCCACGAGCCGGCGCCGGACGTGGCGGGCTCAGGCTGGGGGGCGGCGGCGGCAGCGAGACCGGCCTCGGCTGACCTTGGGCCGTCGGCCCCGCCTGCCCGCAAATGCAGCAAATAAAACCCGCCTCTGCGCAAACACGACGAGAACGCTTCTTTCCTCCCTCCCCCGGCGGGCGCCGGAGGCCGGGCGCTCCCGGGAGGCTGCAGCCTGCGCGGCCCTCCCCGCGCGGAGGTCATCACCCTGGAAAAACAGGTTGGACAGAGGCGCGCAGCGCATCCCGGCCTCGGGGGAGAAGTTGTCCACGCCGCGGTCGTCGGCTTCGGAGCCGAGTCCGGGCTGGGTCTAGGGCCTGGCGGGAGGGTTGAGGCCGCCCCCGCCGGCGCCTCCGGGCGGTTGGGGATGTTTCCTGGGTGCCGCAGCCGCAGGAGCACCTCCCACTCTTCCTCCTTCGCCCACCGCCCCGTGGGTCTCTGTTTGGGTGTATTGTTCTGTGGGCAGGTAACCTAGATGTTTCTGTACTCGGTTCAGGAATAAGTCGTGGGTACCAGCCAAACACCTGAGTGTACACTAAAAATAAATATAAGGCCTTATTGCTGTCTGCAGTGCTGCGAATCTTTGATCTCAGGATTTCAGAGCACTTGCGGCATTTCACTGAGCCCTACTCGGTCTTCACCGAGCTTAGAGTATCCAGATTTGTAAGCTGAGAAAAAATGAGACTGCTCCTTAGGCATCGGGACGGGTAGAGTTGAGAGTAAAATGGACTTCCTGTTACCTTACCGGAAATGCTAGTCTGTATTATATAATTCATGTGTCTGTGAATAAAGACTTAAGTGCAGTATATTCTAGCCACCTAAATGTATGCAACTTTAGGAAGACTGAAGTTACTCCAGTTAATTAATACCCTGATTAATCCGCCATATGAAAAAATAAAAGGAGCTTCTCTTGATGTTTCAATTAGAGGGAAGGCAGGAGCCATCCTGAGCAGAGGTTCTTACCTTAGCTTAATTTTTAGTTAAAATATTTCGCAGTTTTAACAAACTTAACAATCATGTCTTTAGCGTTCATTAGAGTTTTCTTGGTCTGGTTACTGGCCATCAAAGACATTTGACAATAGTGAAAATATGAAATTTTTCGATATTTTGTTTTTGGTTAGTGAGTAAACAGTATTGAGGTGGATAAATTAGTAAACAATACTGAGATATTTTCTCAGCTTACGAATCCAGTTTGTCAGTCTCAATGAATAAAAGATGTTTTTGGAAGGTTTGATTTTAAAACATTGCTTCTCAGAAAAATGGATATTTAGTACTCAAATCTTTAAATCAGATTTTGTATGTAACCTTTTTTTTTTAATTTTCTTTTTTATTGAAGGCATACAGAAAGTTAGCCAAGGAATACCATCCTGATAAGAATCCAAATGCTGGTGACAAAGTAAGTTATTTGAGACTTTGCCCCATGAGGTTTGTTTTAAATTGCCCTGCTTGAAAAAAGTCAAGAAAAGTCCCATCTCTTACCATAGAGCCAAATTTTTACATGGAGAGTATTTTGGTTTTGTAATGGGAATGCTAACATTCCAGGCAGTGGTAGGTGGGAGATAGGACCAGAATCAAACCAAAGGTAATTTATAGCTTTTGTTAGAATAATTGGATTCCAGATTCCTGTAGCCTTTGCCCTACCCCTCTATTTGAAAATCCAGTTGTTTTCCTTGTTACTTTTTTTTCTTTTATAGTTCAAAGAAATCAGTTTTGCATATGAAGTACTGTCAAATCCTGAGAAGCGTGAATTATATGACAGATATGGAGAACAAGGTCTTCGGGAAGGTAGCGGTGGAGGTGGTGGCATGGATGATATTTTCTCTCACATTTTTGGTGGGGGATTGTTCGGCTTCATGGGCAATCAGAGTAGAAGTCGAAATGGCAGAAGAAGAGGAGAAGACATGATGCATCCACTTAAGTGAATATCTTTTTTTCTTTTTTAAAAAAATATTAAGTACTATTTTTTCAAATAGTAATGCTTAGTAAAGATAAAGGTATCAAAAACGTCCTATTGTCAGAAAAAAAATCTTCCATCTCCTTACTATCCTCATTGGGTGACTAAATTAAATTTGATAACCTGGGTGTTTGTATTTTGCTATAGATCTTAAAGGATGGTTGATATTTCTACAGAGGAGGCAGATGGTTTTGTTATATTGGTCTGAAGCCGCTTGTTACTACGTGATTTAAAATTTCAATTATGAAGATTATTTTCTTTTTAAGTATTTAAATTTTCCAAGTTACTTTTTATTTAAAAACTTAACACAGTGAGTGACTCTGACTAGTTTGTTTACATGTTACAGTCACTCATTACTTGATCTTCCATGTGAACTCTCCTAAATTGGTTTCCGTGGAGCTTGCTGGCTTCTAGCCTGACATTAACCTGCCAACATATGAATGGTGTCTGACCTTGGTCTTAGACTGTGAGCCCATGAGCCCTCTACAGTATGAAAATAGCTATTTTACTTTGCAAAGTTTGTGAGGTCTTTTATCCTCTTTTCATGAACCAATAATGGTTTTACTAGCAAATGCCATAGACTTTCAAGTGTTTATTTAAGATATTTCATATTACCTAATTTATATGTTTGAGTAGATTAGAGGAAGTGTAAACTTCTACATTGTTTGGATCTCATTCTTAAATTTGTATTTTAAAAGACTTTATCCTCAGAAATTATCATTTGGATATTATTCCAAGAGTAATAGTTGTACAGTGTGATTAGTTTTTTTTTCTTTGATACAAAAGTAATTTAAGAAGTAAATAAGATCAAGAAAGTACTTGCTGTGTCTTAAAAAATTAATATATACTTTAAAATTTTTTTCATCGTATACCGCAAATGCTATTTTCTTTTAACATTATTTAAAATTTACCTATTAGAAGATTTCATTTTGGGGCGCCTGGGTGGCTCAGTTGGTTAAGCGACTGCCTTCGGCTCAGGTCATGATCCTGGAGTCCCTGGATCGAGTCCCGCATCGGGCTCCCTGCTCGGCAGGGAGTCTGCTTCTCCCTCTGACCCTCCCCCCTCTCATGTGCTTGCTCTCTCATTCTCTCTCTCTCAAATAAATAAAAAAAAAAAAAAAAGAAGATTTCATTTTGGGTGTCTTTATAATATTCAATTCCATTCAAGCATTCACCTTTTCTAGAGGATGTTGCCAATTTTTTTCTGTAGTAAATAGCTGCTTTGAGTATCTTTATATACAGCTTTGTCTTTTCTTGGCAGAAATTCTCAGGCAGGCATCAGTGTTTTGAGCCTGATAAATACAACTAAATTGCCTTGTAAAGGATTGTGCCAGTTTAGCACCATTGGTGGAGAGTGCCAGCTTGGCCAGACCATTACCCACATTTTTCCTTCATTGGCCATGTTTGTTGAAGTGTGTGTTTTTCTGGCCTCTTAGGTAGTGGTTTTGCATACTAAGTGTAATTTAATATGTAAGGAGGAAAAGATCTACCTCTTCGTTTTATGTAGATGATTTGGTTAAAGATTGTTATGAGTATAAAAGACAGATGCAGCCAGTTGCTTTTGTCTGATTAAGCTGTAGCTATGTTATTATTTGAAAGTGTTGGTAATGTTTTGTCCATCAGTGTTTTATTCTTATACTGCCTAGAACGTATAAATTTAAGCTTGAAATAATGATTTGGGGAAAGTTTGAATGCCACAATATAAATAGTATAGGTGCTTTGCAAAATACTTTTAACAGTTGTTCCTCTATTTTAAAGTAAATCTTCACTGCTAAAGGAGTTTTAAAAACACAGAAGGGTAAAACCACATTAAAAGCATTGCTTTCAGATCCTAAAAGAATAGTATTTTTGAGACTTGATATACATAGATTTTTTTGAGGTTAGTTTGAAAATGAATGGTCCTGTAATTCAAATATGCTATATAAAGGCGAATTGGGTTTTATCAGTTACGCATTTTTAATAGGCTTTTAAACTCTCCTTTTTTTTTATTTATTTATTTATTTATTTATTTTTGATGATAGACCCCTTTGGAAATTTGGTAAAAGTTCAAATATATAATTTTGATTATAAGTCTGTGGGTCCTTAAGACCTCTTAAGCTTCTAGGCTCCCTGTTGAAAACCTTTCCCTCCTCTCTGTCACACTGCTGATAAGGTTACTTTTGTTTTGTTTTTGAGACATACTCTATCTAAGTTGCATATAACTCCCATAAGTTATAATATAACTTTGTCACTTTTCTAAAAATTGTCCTTGGGGGGAGCAAAGCCTTTAGTAGAGCATGGACTCTGGAACCAAGCTGCCTATGTGATTAAGTAAGGCAAGTTAACCCGTCTGTTCAGTTTTGTCTTGTAAAATGAGGATAATAATTATACCTCATTCAGAGGGTTGGATTAGATGGAGGGCCTCCTGCCTGAGGCCAGAAGAAGGTTGTGATGCTTGAGTTTGTTCAGTTATCAGCTCTGTCAGAAAATGTAGCATAACAAATTGTTAGCCTGATCCTGTAGGTTGTGGCTTTGAGCACCATGGATACTGTCCATAATCATAAAAGTCTTCTGCTTATTTGAGCCACAAAATAAAACTTCGATCAGTTGACTTAATTAATGTAAGATGATTTTGAATTCTTTAAAAGGTTATAGTGGAATTTGCTGTATCAGCGGTCATTTATATCTTGTATTTAGGAGAACTTGGCAAAATTTGATTGGACCTAATTCTTTTCTCCCCAGAGTGTCTTTAGAAGATCTGTATAATGGCAAGACAACCAAACTACAACTTAGCAAGAATGTACTCTGTAGTGCATGCAGTGGGTAAGTGTGTGTTCAGGTTTATGAAATAAATTTCCATCTGTTCTTTCAGTGGCACTTTTAGTCTATACCAGGTAAAAATTGTTCATGATTTAAACTACCCAACACAGAACATTTTCTGATACATTTGAAAGTCAGTTTAAATAGTAGTCATTGGGGGTTGAAGATGAAGGTAAAAAGCACATTTCCTGTTGGTCATGGCCAATGGAATGGTCCGTGGGCAAAAATCTAATTTATGTATTTGCTTGCTTTAGCCAAGGTGGAAAGTCTGGAGCTGTTCAGAAGTGTAGTGCTTGTCGGGGTCGAGGTGTACGCATCATGATCAGACAGCTGGCTCCAGGAATGGTACAACAGATGCAGTCTGTGTGTTCTGACTGTAATGGAGAAGGTATGCATGCCAATACTTCTCTGCTTTTATGTTGAAATGGATTAGAAATGCAGGAATTGGAGAGGCTTACAATTTTTCTTTTTTAATATGTGTTTGTATTCATCTTATTAAAGAAAAGATACAGAGTTCTAAACGAAGAATGTGAAAATAATTATTCTATTATGCATAGGCCCAGTGAACACAGACAGTAAATTTATATTATGTTCAATGAAATGTTAGTCTTTAGTTCCGAAAGGATGGGCAAAGTCCTTTGTCCCTTTATATTATTAAAGGTTATATTTGATAAAGAGGGAGACAGCAAATTGTTTAGTTATTCTGATAAGTGGAAGATTTTACTGTAAGCTTTAGCTAGCTTTTAAGGATAGGTAAGGGGAATTGAAGCTTCTCACAGAAGTAAATACTTTAGGTTTTGAATGACTTTGAAATACTTAGGCTCAGAGTGATTTCTGAAACTACTACTCACCTCTGTCCTTGTAGCGCTTTTTAGCCATAGACAATATATAACCAAATGGGCATGACTGACTTCCAGGTAAACATTTCTTATAAAAACAAGGGCATACCCAATTTGGCCTGGGGTTTTAGTTTACCAGACCTTGTTCTAGAGCAGTGCCATCTAGTAAAATTTTCCTACAATGATGGAGATGTTCTATATATGCAATGTTGAGTATGGTCACCACTGGCCACCTGTGACTATTCAGTACATGAAATGTAGCTAGTGTGACTGAGGAACTGAATTTTTAATTTTAATTAATTTAAACTTTAAATAGTCACAGATGGCTGGTGGCTACCATATTGGATAGCACAGTTCCAGACCATCTTTTTCCAAATTACTCCAGGAAGTGGTGAAATAATGGAGAAACTGCATATTATATTCCCCTCCTGGAAAGTCTCAGTGCACCTTACCTTATTAAAGCCTCCTAACAGTTCCTGCTATCAAGAAACCAAAGTTTACTGAAATCTTTACCCATGTGCCATTCCATTATGAGAAACTGGTGTTTTGCAGAACATACTTTTTGAAAGCAATGTTCTAGAAATAGTCCCTGAAGTCATTAATTATACATGTTACCTAAGCATTAAAGTGTGCCAATAATCAGCCAGTAGAAATCAATGCTATTTTTTCACATGTAGAACTTCAGTTTTACTTTATTATACCACTAATTAAATGTTTCAGAAGAACACATAGAAAAGAAGCTGTGTTGTCCTAAACGTGGTATGGGGGTACTCAGTGTCAGCTAAAATTTAGCCATTTCTTAATTGGTTTTGGAAATTTCTCAGTGATAGCGTACCTAAATAAAAGGAAGATCCATAATAGGACATCTGAGCAGGGGTTAGTCTAGGAAATAAATAAAATCACCTACCAACTATACAATGTAATAATGAGCCATAAAAGATATTTAAGTTTTTATTTGGGTTGTCTCTGTCAGCAGAGTTAAACTTACTTGAAACCAAGCCTGAAAACAAAAAAGGAAGTAGCACTTGTAGAAGCTTCAGCATCTGACCACCCATTTTTTTTCCTTGAACCTTAGGCTTTGTTTTAACTTTAGGAAATAGAGTCAGGAGCCAAGACAGTATTGTTTAAGATACATTACATTTCTCATAACGTTTCTTTGAAATAGAGGGAACCAGGTAGCTGTGTCCTTCAGGTAACCTGTAGTAAGATGTGAGTTTCTGTTATTAAGAATGATAATTTAAACAAAACTTTAGGGGCACCTGGGTGGCTCAGATTGTTAAGCGTCTGCCTTCGGCTCAGGTCATGATCCCAGGGTCCTGGAATTGAGCCTCACGTTGGGCTCCTGGCTCGGCGGGGAGCCTGCTTCTCCCTCTCCCTCTGCCTCTCCCTCTGCTCGTGCTCTCTCTCTCTCTCTCTCTGTCTCATATGAATAAATGTAATCTTTAAAAAAATATATAAAATAAACAAAAATAAATAAAACTTTAGATAGCAATTAAATGCAGAACATTTATTTAATGAATAAAAACATTATTAAGACGTATCTTAAGAGTGCAATGTAGTACTCTTGCTGGAAGTTTTAATGTTACTCTCTTTCTAGGAGAGGTAATTAATGAAAAGGACCGCTGTAAAAAATGTGAGGGGAAGAAGGTGATTAAAGAGGTCAAGATTCTTGAAGTCCACGTAGACAAAGGCATGAAACATGGACAGAGAATTACATTCACTGGGGAAGCAGATCAGGCCCCAGGAGTGGAACCAGGAGACATTGTTCTTTTGCTACAAGAGAAGGAACATGAGGTAATTTCCTTTTTGTTTGTTTGTTTGTTTGATTTTTGTTTTATTCAGAAATGGGCCTTGTGGTCAAGATACAGGTTTAGATCTTTTTGGGTTCTTTGGAACAACATTGAACATAAATGAAGTTAAGTGGTTGGGCTGAGTTTATAAGAACTGACTTGCTTAGTAGACCAAAGCAGGTGCTTTCAGAAGCACTGAAAAGGAGTCAGTTTTGGTTCCAGCTCAGCCATTGATTAGCACTATAATCTTAAGTAATCCTGTTGTGGTTATACCCCAGTTTCCTTGTATGAAAATAAGGGCATTGGGGCGCTTGGGGGGCTCAGTCGTTAAGCGTCTGCCTTCGGCTCAGGTCATGATCCCAGGGTCCTGGGATCGAGCCCCGCATCGGGCTCCCTGCTCTGCGGGAAGGCTGCTTCTCCCTCTCCCACTCCCCCTGCTTGTGTTCCCTCTCTCACTGTCTCTCTCTCTCTAATAAATAAAATCTTAAAAAAAAAAAAAAAGAAGGGCATTGGACCAGATTATCTAAGGCAGCTTATTTTTCATTGTGAAACTCCTTTGATAGGGGGTGAGTGGTAGATAGGGCTTCAATCTTCAGTGCTGCTCTCTAGATTAGTTTTTACATATTGGGTTAACCATGTGAGCTTTTCTTTTTTTTCTTTTTTTCTTTTTTTTTTTAATTTTTTTTAAGATTTTATTTATTTGCGAGAGAGAGAATGAGAGACAGAGAGCATGAGAGGGAGGAGGGTCAGAGGGAGAAGCAGACTCCCTGCTGAGCAGGGAGCCCGATGTGGGTGGGACTCGATCCCGGGACTCCAGGATAATGACCTGAGCCGAAGGCAGTCGCTTAACAAACTAAGCCACCCAGGCGCCCACCATGTGAGCTTTTCTTAAAAGGTTCTGCAGTTTAAGAAAAATTATTTTGGCGGCAGCTGGGTGACTCAGTTGGTTAAGCATCTGCCTTCCGCTCAGGTCATGATCTTGGGGTCCTGGGATCGAGCCCAAATCAGCCTTCCTGCTCAGTTGAGAGTCTGCTTCTCCCTCTCCCTCTGCCCCTCCCCCCACCCCTGCTTGTGCTTGAATATGCATGCTCTCTCAAATAAATGAAATCTTAAAAATAATTATTATTATTATTTTGGATATATATTGTATGTTATGTACAAGGCATAATTAATTGGTCCAACGATCTGGTCTAGCGTATATTATTTTGATTATACCATTGCATGTGTATTTTTTTTTTTTTTTAAGATTTTATTTATTTATTTGACCGAGCGGGAGAGCACAAGCAGGGGGAGCAACAAAGGGAGAGCGAGAAGCAGGTTCCCTGCTGAGCAGGGAGCCTGATGCAGGGCTCAATCCCAGGACCCTGGGATCGTGACCTGACCTGAGCTGAAGGCAGACAGTTTACCGAATGAGCCACCCAGGTGCCCCCACACGTGTATTTTTTAATGTGCTATAGAGTATACTGGGGGCATTTATTCTTGAAGACTGTATCTGGAGCTATTCAGGAAACCTCTTTAGTAATCACCCAGATTCTGATTTTTGACAGGGTTCTGGCATTGTACTTGACCACATTGACTTGAGTTTCTCTGAAGGTCCTTATATCACAAGTCAACCACCTTTTTAGTTTGTACTGAAATTTTCTCCCTTTTGGTGGTGATTTCTACAAGTAAGGTAAATTTTAAAAATCACTTAAAGAATCTAATAGAGAGTAAAGCCATATTGAGATGTAGATTCTGGGAATTAGATTGGTTAGATTAATTCTCTAACTAGATTGTGGCTTGCTCTCCTATACTAACCTTTCTCAGGATAAATTTCTTACCTCAGCAAAGCTATAAATTACTATATATATATATAGGCCCTTTGTGGATATTGCCAAACGTACAAATAGCAAGGGCTTCCTGCTTGCTAAAAAATGGTAATTCCTAGAATTCTGCTTTAGGGTCTTGTAGGTTGAAATATTTGTAACCCTGTAGTTGTTTTCCCCCAAAGATTTATTTATTTATTTGAGAAAGACCGAGTTGGGCGGAGGGGCAGAGGGAGAGCAAATCTCAAGCAGACTCCACACTCAGTGCAGAGCCCAACATGGGGCTTGATCTCACAACCCTGAGATCAGGACCTGAGCCGAAAGCAAGAGTCTGGACGCTCAACTGACTGAGCCACCCAGGAGCCCCAAAAAGAGCTGTAACTCTTTTAAAAGATTCTCTGTTACCTGGCATTGTAGCCATTTCTTCATTTGTTCAATCATGCCTTTCATGCACAACACCATATAACAAGGCAGAAAGGCAGAAAGATAGCTAGGTAATTGAGATGTTTATAATATGCTTGGGTATAAACTGTATTGTAAGACGGTACAGACAACATGTGGGTATTTTCATTGATCTATCATTGGAATAGTTTGAGGACAGTTACCAAATGGTGTGTGGCATGCAGCAGCAGGAGGGTAATGGAGAAGTTAAGAAGTAATGTTTATTTGGAGGAGAGTTTTTGGTATGTCAGACTGGTGGTGAAACCTTTTTTTATCCTACATTCAGTCTTTAGTGTTGCTACATAATTGAGTTAGGATTTTTAAAATAAGATTACTGAATTTGGAGACAAGGATTTAAGTTCTGACTCCCCATTTAGTACTAGCTTTGGGCTCCATGGGCTTGGCTTTGCTTTCTAAATACAAAGTAGTCCTCCCTCAAGGATAATGTAGAATCAGATGAGATCTGATTCTCAGAATAAACTGCTTTTCTTTCTTGGGGCTGTGGGGAGGCGTTTGGAAGAAGGTCACCTCTTAAAATTGTTGGAAGTGGTGGAATTGCATGGAATTTCCAACAGACAGCAGATGTAACTGTCTAAAGTAGAAAATAGGAGATGTTAGAGGTTAGAGTGGAAGTTCAGCTGGTGAGAGGTCAAAGGATGTTACTTCATGGTTTTACTATGACCAGTAAAGTAAATTGGAGCCCGAGATTTAGGCTTTTGTTTAATTAATACCACTGAAAATATTAACCTTTCTTTTTTTTAAGGATTTATTTATTTCAGAGAGGGGAGGGAGGGCGAGAGAATCTCAAGCAGATTCCCTGGTGAGCACAGAGCCAGGATGTGGGCCGATGCCATGACTCTGGGATCATGACCTGACCTTAGCCAAATCGAAACCAAGAGTCGGACACTCAACCGACTGAGCCACCCAGGCACCCTGAAAATGTTAGCCTTCTAAGAAAATTTGGCTAGTCTCAACTAGTTCATGAAAAAGCTTGTAGTTATTTTGTTTGGGGCTTTTTTTTTTTTACTCCCAAAGTTTGTGCTGAAGGAATTGTCAGGCCATGAGATTAGGGTGGGTGCTATAGCTAAAACATATAAATCTCTCTTTTTTTTTTAATATTTATTTATTTGACAGAGACACAGCGAGAAAGGGAACACAAGCAGGGGGAGTAGGAGAGGGAGAAGCAGGTTCCCCGTGGAGCAGGGAGCCTGATGTGAGACTTGATCCCAGGACCCTGGGATCATGACCTGAGCTGAAGGCAGGCGTTTATCGACTGAGCCACCCAGGCTCCCCACATAGAAATCTTCTGATCAAAAAACATTTCGATTTTGAGAGTGCTTTATATCATGTGTATTCATCTTTCAGTACAGGCATATGTCTGTTTTGGTGATAATGGCTACAATTGTGCATTTGCACAGGAAAGAACCACAGTATCTGGTGATGTTAGTCCCTTCTCTATGTTCTGTACTTTGTTTTCCAGAAATTATTGCCACTTTAAGTCTTTTACTGTCTGGTTCTTGGTAGTCCCTCCTCATTAACCTGATTTGTCAGAAATTCCCTGAATGTCCTTGTTTATTCTCTGTTCAAATTTTAGCATCAAATTTTCTAGCCAACTCACTCCTCCGCCAGTTCCCTGCCCCCCAAAACAACCCTGATATCATCTTCAGTTGGAATCACTTTAAGTTGAGCTCCCTTCCAAGAACATGGTGCCTCTTGTTCCCTACTTCTGATGTAGCTTTAACCAAAGGATATTTGGTTATAGATGGTTCCTGGAACAATAATACTATAAGATGTTCACAAACACTAGCATTTTACAGTTATGAAAATATTTAAACATTCTGTGTTAAAGAATCCTTACTGAATTTAATTTTTCCACCCACTGTGAGAAACACTTGAGTAAATGCACATAGGTAATATACATTCTGTGGTTCCCAACTTCAACATACATTAGAATCACCTGGTATTAAAACTACAGATTGGGGCGCCTGGGTGGCTCAGTCGTTAAGCATCTGCCTTCAGCTCAGGTCATGATCCCAGGGTCCCGGGATCGAGCCCCGCATCGGGCTCCCTGCTCCGCCGGAAGCCTGCTTCTCCCTCTCCCATTCCCCCTGCTTGTGTTCCCTCTCTCTCTGTGTCTCTCTGTCAAATATAAAAAAAAAAAAAAAAAATCTTTAAAAAAACCCAAAAAACTACAGATTGCTGGGCCCCACCTCCATGGTTTCTGATGAGTAGGTATGGGCTGTGGCCCAAGAATGTGCATTCCTAACAAGTTTCCTGGTGCTGCTGAGGCTGCTGGTCCAGGACCACTGATCAAGATAATGGTTTGAGATTAACTTTCCTTCATGGGTAAATTTAGGAGGATAATTTGGGAAAAGAGGGTATCTTCCAGATTTTCACTTTTCCCTAACTAAACTGGCCAGGATTATTCTTTTTCTTTTCTTTTTTTCTTTTTTATTTAAATTCAGTTTAGTTAACTTACACTGTATTATTAGTTTCAGGGGTAGAATTCAGTGATTCATCAGTTGCTTTTTTTTTTTTTTTTTAAGATTTTATTTATTTGACAGAGAGACACAGAGAGGGAACACAAGCAGGGGGAGTGGGAGAGGGAGAAGCAGGCTTCCCGCGGAGCAGGGAGCCCAATGCGGGGCTCGATCCCAGGACCCTGGGATCATGACCTGAGCCGAAGGCAGACACTTAACGACTGAGCCACCCATGCGCCCCTCATCAGTTGCATATAGCACCCAGTGCTCATTACATCAAGTGCTCTCCTTAATGCCCATCACCCATTATCCCATCTCCCCTCCAGCAATCTTCTTCCCTTTTGTTGAGTCTCTTACGGTTTGCCTCCCTCTCTATTTTTGTCTTATTTTTCCTTCCCTTCCCCTGTGTTCATCTGTTTTGTTCTTTGGAGGAGAGACTATTTTGTATTGAAAAAAATCTAGGTGACCTTTCATTGCAATTTTGTTTCATCTTAAATTTCAAAAGCTAAGTATAGATATTTGTAAATTCTAATAAGCAAAAATTATAAGTAAGGTATGTGTGAAATTGGATGTATTTTTCCTACACGTTGAAAGCTCAGAAATATACTTGATGTTTATTGAATAATCTTTGCATTACCTAAGCCATAGACTAATATTGTAATTAGTCACTGTTAGCACTGCTGTTTGATTTATATTCATCTAAGCAAATTTTGAATTTTAGGTGAGGTAATACTTACTTGTACATGTGTAAAGCATGATATTGAGCCCATTTAGTGGTTGAGCTTTTTATGTTGAACTTGGGCTCTCCCCTTCCCCTGTTACAGTCATGTCTGGGGAGCACTTCGAAGATGAACCTCTTCTACAGAATCCTGCTGGCCTGTCTACACCTTTTTTTGCTCAGAGGCAGGGTCAGGAAATGAGCCACAGTTGCAGAATATCTCTGGTTCTGTTTTTTGGAGCCTCAGCTATGCTTTATTAGAGCCAGTTTTCTCAATTCCAATGCTTTCCTTTTTTTTTTTAAGATTTTATTTAATAATTTGACAGCGTGCACCAGCAGGGGGAAGGGCAGAAGGAGAGGGAGAAGCAGACTCCCCACTGAGCAGGGAGCCCAATTCAGGGCTTGATCCCAGGACCCTGGGATCAGGACCCGAGCCGAAGGCAGATGCTTAACCAACTGAGCCACCCAGGTGCCCCTCCAATGCTTTTCTGATAGATGTTTCTAGCATATTACATGAGAATAGCTAGGTTTCTTTATATAAATTTAGGGAATTAGGGATGACAACAGTTTGGCTTTTACAATGAATGGTAGAATTAAGGTTTTGAAATCATTTCAAGGAACACAGCACAACACGGTATGGCTTCATAATTTTTTTTTTTTAATGTGTTTTGTGTGCTTTATTTGTAGGTGTTCCAGAGAGATGGGAATGACTTGCACATGACATATAAGATAGGACTTGTTGAAGCTCTATGTGGATTTCAGTTCACATTTAAGCACCTTGATGGACGTCAGATTGTGGTGAAATACCCCCCCGGAAAAGTAATTGAACCAGGTAAATCTTGATTTTTGTCTAATCCAGGATTCCATGTGGTTTTGTTTTTGTTTTTGGGTTTTTTTTTTTTTCCAGTTTGTAATTTTTTTATAGTAGGTGACTCTCAAAAGAATTATTGAGCACCTTTCTTCTTGGGTAAAATTCTAATAATTTCCTTTTTACTTACTCAAATAATAGGATGTGTCCGTGTAGTTCGAGGGGAAGGAATGCCACAGTATCGTAATCCCTTTGAAAAAGGTGATCTCTACATAAAGTTTGATGTGCAATTTCCTGAAAACAACTGGATCAACCCAGACAAGCTTTCTGTAAGTGTTCTCTCTAAATATAAGCAACAAATTACTTAAAGTTTAACAGTGAGGTGTTTGTCACCTTTGATTTGTTTTTGGTGCTAAGATTTTTTAACATTTGAGTGATTGTTGGGCCGTCCTGGTGATTATTAAAAGCAAAGCTTGGTGTGCCTGGGTGGCTCAGTTGCTTAAGCATCCAACTGTATTTCAAGCCCCATGTCAGGCTCCTCACCGGATGTGGAACCTGCTTCAGGTTCTCTCTCTCCCTCTCCCCCCACCCACAATCTTTGTCTCTCTCTTAAAAAACAAAACAACAACAACAAAAACAAATCTTGCTGGTGTAAATGTTGATGGTGCCAAGCAGGGAATAGTAAAGAATTAAAGCAGACTGGATGTAAGTTGGTGGTGGAAGGATTGGGACTCCGTGGACACCAGATCCCTCACCTAAAGAGGCAGCCTTTCAGCTTAGCATTAGTCCTTCCATGCAGGAAGGCATGTCTTCTGTAAAATTTTCCAGCGTTTAAATGTTGGCAGATACCTCTGGTTTTTTGTTTTCTAAGCAGTAGTTGGGTTGTCAAAAGATGTCTGCATATTTGATCTGTGGGTCATTAGTTTGTGATCTCTGGCTTAAAGTGCACTAGATTTATCTATTTTAACTCTCAAAGAAGCATATACCTTGGATTGTATCCAAAGGGAAGTTGAAGATAGCTCACAAACTAACCTTTTTGTTTTGTTTTGATTTTCATAAAGGAGCTAGAAGATCTTCTGCCATCTAGACCAGAAGTTCCAAACATAATTGGAGACACAGAGGAGGTAGAGCTTCAAGAATTTGATAGCACTCGGGGCTCGGGAGGTGGTCAGAGGCGTGAAGCCTATAACGATAGCTCTGATGAAGAAAGCAGCAGCCATCATGGACCAGGAGTGCAATGTGCCCATCAGTAAACTCTGCAAACAAATTGCACAGGTGGATTTTCTTTCCACATTTGCCCGGTTTGCTTTCAGCGATCCAGCTGGAGTGTCTGGTCAATCCAGATGAACTGATGGACATCTGTTGGTCTATGTGTAACTTTTAAAATTGGTATAGTATCTACAGAGTGTATAATTTAAACTAACCACAAAGCTTTACATCTTCATTTTGACTGTTCTATAGCAGAATAAAGCACTTGAAAGGAAACAAGACTCCCTTTCACACATGGGTTATAAGTTTCAGTCCTGGTATCTGTGCTTGATTTTTATCAGTTTTGTGTAGATTTTATGTTTCATATTTTAAATCCAAATCCCACATTGTAAAGTTTGTGTACAATTTGTCCTGAAGCTTTGTGTTTGGCTGCACCTGCGTAAGCTGCTACAAATAGAATAAAGAATTTCATAGCCTGTATCTATCATTTAGATGCATGGAAAAATGGGCTTTGCACACAATGGGTTTGGAGCTGACTGGGAACAATGGAGAAAAAAATAACATTAGCTGTGGTTGTAAAGTCCTCCCCCCCTTTTTTTTTTACCATCTTGTGAAAGGTTTCTGAAACTCGATAATAAAAAGCAGTTGGTATAAATTATTCTTTGTGTCACATTTTTAGAAGGAAGAACATACTTTGAACTGTAAAATGTATCCTTAAACTGGAGAATGTATCCTTCATTCTGGTTCTTAAGCAGCCCTTAAAAACCCATTGGCCTGAAGCCTATGCCTCAGGTACGTGCCCATTTTATAGTTTTAAAAGGCAAAAAGAAAGTTTGATATGTTGGTAGAAACAGGCTTTATTGGCTTCAATTGATGCTTTGTACAGTCAAGGACATCAGAGTTATGTAACTCGTAAGTTATGATCCTGAGCGTTGGGGCCAGGTTAATCTAGCCTCTGTATCTCCCCACCACCACCCCCTTTTAAAAATAAGGTAACAGCAAATCAATATTAGAACCATGTCTGCAAAGAACCTGTTAAAATGCTCTGTTTTCATTAAATGTTAAGTTAAAGATTCTCTGTCTCCATTAAGTTGAATATTTGAGATTGGGGGAAGCACTGATAACTAATGTTTTATAGAAAAGTAAGACTCAGGCTGGTATGAGAAAAATCAGGTAAAACTACTATGAAGAGCATGTTGTGTTGCTCTTCTTTCCATCTTCTATTACCTTCTTTTCGTTCCCAGAGTAGATCTTTTTAGAACACACTTTAATTTTAGGGAAAAGAGACATTAGTTGTACGTTTTACATCTGTAAAAGAACAAACAGGGAAAACTGAAAGCTAAAATTTAAAAATGTATTATGCCATCCCTGAGCCTAAACACAGTACTTGTAGTTTATTTCTAGGTCTACCAGAACCTGAGTGGGGGGCGGGAGGGGGGAGTGGGAAGTGTCCTGGCATTAATCAAGGCCTGTGAGGTTAAAATTATTGCCCTGTCCTCTCTACCTCCATTGTACAAAAAATACTTTACAACCAGCCTGGGCAAGGTTCAAGAGCATCGTAGTTTTGTATCCAAGGTTACTTCCCCATAATCACTTCAAGGGTAAGAAATGCAGTAGCAATATAAAGTTTGTAGCCTTTCCAATAAAGGTTTATAAAACATTAGAGTTGTTCAGTGTAGTCTTTGTTTTAATTCTACCCAGGTGTCCTGGCCATAGTGAGAGCCAGACGGAAGGAGAATCCAACCCCATTAAGACCTGTGACTGCACTCGGTTGTGTTCTGCTTCGCAGAATCAGCTTGTGCAGAATCAGCTTGTGCAGAATCAGCTTGTGCAGCAGCAGCCGCACAGAGGATCTTTTTACCAAATATTGAAGTAACTCCTGTGCCATTAAATCTGCCTTTTAAAAAAAGGTGTAGAACTCCATGGTTTCCAGTGTACTTACAGAGTTTGCCACCATCACCACTATCTAATTCCGGAACATTTTCATCACCCCAGGAAAAAAACCCCAAATCCATTAGCATTCACTCCCCAGCCCCTAGTACAGGGACTACCCTAGTTTCATTTTGTATAAAATGGAGTCATAACATCATGTGGCCTTGTGTAAGCTGTTCGTTTAGTATGTTTTCAAGGTTTATCCCTGTCATAGTATGGATCAGTACTTCATTTTTATTGTCAAGTAATCTACCGTGTAGCTAGCAATGCCCTGTGTTTGTTTACCCATCCATCAGTTGATGGTCATTTGGGGGTTTTTCCATTTGAATAATGCTATGAACGTTCATGTATAAATTTTTGTATGGACATATTTACAATTTTTTTAGATCTATACCAGGAATGGGTCACATGGTAAGTGTTAATCTTTTGAAAACCTGCCAAACTTTTCCAAAAAGACTGCACCATTTTACAGTCCTACCAGCAGTGTATGAGATTTCAATTTTTCCACTTTAACTGCCAACGTCTGTTAGTACCTGGCATCCGAGTGGATAATGAAGTGGTTTTTATTTGCATTTGCCCAGTGTCTCATGATGTTGGCCACCTTTTCATGTGCTTACTGGCTATTTGTATATCTTTGGAGAAATGTATTCAAATCCTTTGCCATCCCATACTTTATTCAGATTTTCTTATTTTTTATCTTTTTCTGTTCCAGGATATCCTGTTATACTTAGTCATACCTGCGAAGGCTCCTCTTTGCTATGACAGTCCTCAGACTTGTTTGGTTTTGATGACCTACACAATTTTGAGGAATACTGGTCAGCTATTTTGCAGAATGTCCCTTGGTTATATGTATAAAGTTTCCCACAGTACTAGTTACAGAAATGAGTCAGTATATTGTTGAAAAACCTGTCTCCTCTGATCATAACACTTCTGACACTACCTGGAGTTAGTGCAGACCCCGCAGGTTAAGGGCTCAGTCCCACAAGACTGCCCCGACTTCAGGTGTCAATCACAAGTCCCAGGTTGTCACCTACACTTCTGACCAACTGCTCATCAGCGGTACCCACAACCCCCTCCTCAGGTTCGATAACTTGCTAGAATGGCTCACAGAACTCAGGAAAACACTACTTACTAGATTGCCAGTTTATCATAAAGGATGCAACTCAGGAACACCCAAAGGGAGGAGATGCATAGAGCAAGGGATGTGGAGTTTCCATCCCTCTGAGCACATCCCTCTCCCAGCACCTTGATGTGTTCACCAGTCTGAAGCTCTTCTGGACCCTGTCCTTTAGGGTTTCTGGGGAGGTTCCATTACATAGGCACAACTGATTAAATTCATCGGCCATTTGTGGGTTTTTGGGTTTTTTTGTCTCATTAAACTTTCATTTTTAATGGGTCTCAAAATTCAGTGACAGATTTTGGTCAAGTTGTTTCCATTAAAAAGTACTGATTTTAAAAACTAATAACCTAAAACTGCCACACACACACACACACACACACACACACACACACACCCCAAATGGTTCCCAAAACATTGTCCCTGGTTCTACAATGCATTGTTAGCATTAACCAGTCTTTTACTGTTAAATGATGTCATCAAAGCAGTGGACAAGAAGGCCGCCGGAGCTGACAAGGTCGCCAACTATGCCCGGAAAGCTCAGAAGGCTAAATGAGTATTATCCCCCATACCTGCCACCCCAGTCTTAATCAGCGGTGGATGAATGGTTTTAGAACTGTTTGTGTCCTTGACCATTTGTGATTGAACTTAATCTCAGCCTCTCTTACCTCCTGGAGGTCAGGACGGTGAGGCTGGAAGTTCCAACCCTCTAATCACACGGTTGGTTCCTCTGGTAACCAGATTCCATCCTTTGAGACTCATCTCATTGGCATAAAATCAGGTATGGTTGAAAGGGTCTTGTTATGAATAAAAAAGACACACCTCCCACCCCTATCAGGAAATTCCAAGGGTTTTAAGAGCTCTGTGCTGGGAACCAGGAATGAAGACCAAATGTGTATTTCTTACTCTACCACAATATCACAGTGTCATCTGAAACACCGCAACACACTGCTGCATGTCAGAACTCTGTCAAGGCACATGCATAAAACTTGTTTCTAACAGGCCTACTCGCACGAGTCAGGCTAGCGTTATTTCAGTGAAACACTGAGAAAGCTTGTTCCCACCATCTGCCTACCATTTGCTTAGCTGTGGAATTCCACGATGATACATGTATGGTGATAGTAGAATTGTAAACCCATACCCACATGAGAAACAAGTTTATCAACTAGTGTACAGTGCTAAGAATAGTTTCTTTTTTTAAGATTTCATTTATTAGAATGAGAGAGAGCACATGAGAGGGGGGAGGGTCAGAGGGAGAAGCAGACTCCCTGCCGAGCAGGGAGCCCGATGCGGGACTCGATCCAGGGACTCCAGGATCATGACCTGAGCCGAAGGCAGTCGCTTAACCAACTGAGCCACCCAGGCGCCCATGGATAGTTTCTTTTAATTTTACAGATGTCATTTCCAAAGTGACAGGTTAGTAACCTCATCCCCTTCAGGGAGATTGTTAATATGTTGTAATATTATAATGTTAGATTGTGTTGTTTGTTCTGCATTTCATCCTAGGAACCACCCCCACCACTTCTAAATGATGTTTTTAAATCTGCATACATTGAAGTTCACTGTGCTATGAAGTTCACTGTTTTGACAAATGCATTGTGTCATGTATCTACTGTTACAGTGTCATATGGAACAGTTTCACCACGCTAAAAAAGTCCTATTCAACCTCCCTCTCCCCCTCCTGAACCCATGGCAACCTCTTCTTACTGTTTCCCACTTTCCAGAATTTCATATAATTAGAGTGGTATAGTTAGTATGTAGCCTTTTCAGACTGGTTTTCACTTAGCAATATGCATTTAAGATTCATCTATATCTTTTTGTGGCTTGATAACTCATTTCTTGTCGCTGAGTAAGATTCTATTGTATGGATGTACCACAGTTTATCTTTTTTTTTTTTTTTAAGATTTTATTTATTTATTTGAGAGAGAGAACAAGTGGAGGGGAGAGGCAGAGGGCAAGGAACCAACATGGGGCGCAAAACAAAACAAAACAAAACAAACAAAACATGCAGCGCGATCCCAGGACCCTGGAATCATGACCCGAGCCGAAGGCAGGCGCTTAACTGACTGAGCCACCCAGGTGCCCCCACAGTTTCTTTTATCAAGATTTTTGATTTGCAAGATTTTTTTTGCCATTTCATGGGTTGTCTTCCCTTTCTTGATAGTGTCCTTTGAAGCACAAAGATTCTTAATTTTTAAGTCCAATTTATCTATTTTTTTCTTTTGTTACTTGTGCTTTTGCTGTCATATAAAGAATTTTAACTAAAATGTATAACACTGGGGATGGAACCTTCAGTGTTTATTTTGGTACAGTAGCTGCTTTTTTTGCATATAATAATCATCTGGTTCTGGGGAGTAAGAAGGACATTGTAGATCCTACCTGATAACTGATATTTTTACCTGGGAAGCCCACACGAAGTTACTGTTAACAATTGTTTCAATTAGGTCTTATGTATTTTGCTGGAAGTACTAATTATACTGACTCATTTTCTTGCCTCTCTTTGCCAACCCATTTACTTATGCCACACAGAGTAAGTTAGATCCAGAAACCTAGACTTCCTTTTTTGGCTTGCTACTTTGCAAGTCTTATGTTCTTTCAGTTTCAAGTAAACACATTTTATATTAATATAAATACTGGAGTTTGATTACAAAGAGATGCATGTGATCCTAATAATTACTCCAAAAGTCTTGTGATTAATTCATCCCCCGTTGCAAGGGATTTGATAAGATTCTGAAACCCACATAGTCTGGTGCAGACTTCTAGAGAATGTTGTTAGTATAATTCCTGTTTGTTTTTAATTTCTGAAAGTTCAGTTAAATCTCTGGTCAAAGTGAACCAATTGCCAGGACCACCATAAGTCAGGCTAAAGAAAAGGACCTGAGGAAGCTCTTTAGCAGTGGTAGGTTGAAGACCTTCACTAGTGATGTATTTTACTCATCTATGTGTGAACAGCTAATCCCCTCTTGTGATCTACAAATTATTTTCTGTTAGGAAGGCAGCACATGATCATTAAAAAATGAGATTTGAAAAAAATGAATAATCCACTTCTCAAATCCCCTACTAATGAGACTATCAATACAAATAGATTGGTCTTTATTCTTTAAGAATTTCTTTTAGTGCATACAGAACAAAACTTCCCATCTTTAGTCCTCTTGCCAGATGCACTTTTTTTTTTTTTTAAGATTTTATTTATTTATGTGACAGAGAGACAGCGAGAGAGTGAACACAAGCGGGGGGGTGGCAGAGGGAGAAGCAGGCTTCCCGCTGAGCAGGGAGCCTGATGTGGGGCTCGATCCCAGGACCCTGGGATCATGACCCAAGCCGAAGGCAGATGCCTAACGACTGAGCCACCCAGGCACCCCTTCCCGGATGCATTTTTACCATTTTCTCATGTGTGTGTATGTGAAAATGGGATAAAATTTATTTAACAACTTTTCTTTGGTCTTTTTATTCCTTTGCCATATTTGCATACTGATACATAATGATCTAAGTCTTCTTTTCAAAGACCTCACAGTTCTGATGTTTGGATGAACCACCACCCAATTTTCTACTGGTAATGTTGACCTTTAAAAAAGCCAGTTATTTTACCAACAAATTAAGTTTATTTGGGAAATAGCAGAAGAATTGCAATTTGGGACACACAAGCTATGGCAAACCATAGGCAAGTCTGGAGAAAAAAGACTTTATAGAGAAAAATGAGGAAGCTAAGAGGGGTTGCTTTGAAAGAAAATCTATTGGAGGAAAGCAAGAGTTCAGGGTGGTGGTAATTTCTCATTGGCTGGGTTGGGGCAGTTTCTCACTAGCTGCGCTGTTGCTGGGCAATGAGAAAATCTTCCACCCTCTTGCTGGGGTAGTAAAGTGAACTTCGTGCTGAGGAATGTGAAGTAAGCTATGACAGGAGTTTGTGTGCGAGAGCTCCCCCTTCAGGGTTTCCTGACTCCATTTTTTTTTTTTTTTTTTTTTAGTTTATTTACTTATTTTTAAGTAATCTCTATACCCAACCCCAAGATCAAGAGTCGCTCACTCTTTTGACTGAGCAAGCCAGGTGTCCTTCCCAGACTCCATTCTAAATGAGGTTTCCCATCATTAATTTTCACAATAGATACTTAGATTGCTTCCAATTATTTCTTTTTTTTTTTAAGATTTTATTTATTTATGTGACAGAGAGAGCGAGAGCAGGAACACAAGCAGGGGGAGTGGGAGAGGGAGAAACAGGCTTCCCTCCTAGCAGAGAGCCCGATGTGGGTCTCGATCCCAGGACCCTGGGATCATGACCTGAGCCGAAGGCAGACACTTAACGACTGAGCCACCCAGGTGCCCCCTTCCAATTATTTCTTATTACAGACAATCATATGGATAATAACTTCATAAATATGTCTTTGTGCATTTGTACACAAAGCACAGATTACAAAGTTAAGCTTCTAATGCATAGAACACTGGCACATAGTAGAACCTAAATAAATATTTATTGAATGGAAGGAGTGCCTCTTGATCTTTGAACCTAATCTAAAATCTGGAAGATAGGAAATAATGACCTAAATCTCTGAAAAAGGACTCTAGAAACATAATATATCTCTGTTAGAATTGGAGGTTGGGCCAAAATGAGTTTCTCAACTCCTTCAGTACCAAAAATCTCATGCTGAAATATTTTACTTGCCAAATAAGTTTATGATTACTTATTTTTTACTTTATTAAGGCACAATTTTCAGTCCTGAAAGCTATGATGTAACTCACTGTAGAACCAAAATCCATAAAATGGGGATCTACATTTAAAGTATACTTAACTTTAGAAGACACAAGAGTCAGTCAGGAGAATGTCTAGGAATGCCACTTCCTGAGACACCATAGATACTCTTTCAGTGAAACAGCCCCCCACCAAGGCTTATGTACTAATCCTGGTATCACTGGGAATTGGGCTTCCCTCACGGACAATTGATTTAAGCTAGACTCAAGTCTCCAAGGTTTTGGCCTTGCTTAGGCATCTAAAGGTGGATTGAGGGTTGAGCTATTTCTTTGAAGGCATAGTTGATACCTTGCCCCCGGTGCTCTCAATGACCAGGCTTTTCAAACAAGCCTGTCAATATGGGTATCAGTGGCACGACAGACATGCGACACTTCATCCCATTCTCTTTCTCATCACATTGGTCCAGGGATGTCTGTCTTTCTTTCTTTCTTTCTTTCTTTTTTAAGATTTTATCTATTTGACAGAGAGAGACACAGCGAGAGAGGGAACACAAGCAGGGGGAGTGGGAGAGGGAGAAGCAGGCTTCCCGCTGAGCAGGGAGCCCGATGAGGGGCTCGATCCCAGGACCCCAGGATCATGACCTGAGCCGAAGGCAGACGCTTAACGACTGAGCCACTCAGGCTCCCCGGGAAGTCTTTCTTTTATAAACTTTTTTTAAAAAGTATTTATTTGAGAGAGAGCATGAAAGAGCATAAGCAGGAGGAGCAACAGAGGGAGAGGAAGAAGAAGACTCCCCACTGAGCAGGGAGTCTGACGCGGGGCTCAATCCCAGGACCCTGAGATTGTGACCTGAGCAGGAGGCAGACCGTTAACTGACTGAGCCACCCAGGTGTCCTGGTCCAGGGATGTCTTGTAGCTAAAGCTCCTTAAATTCTAGATCCTCTCTGCCTTGATCCTAGACAGTTGATAGCTGGGTACCCAGAAAGACAGTGTTGGATCTTCCCTGAGTATCCCAACAATCTAGAGATGTCCACTGTAGTGGCCTCATTACAGGAATTTATGCTTTGGGTGCTTCCTTTCTTGCTATCAAAGAGAAGAGATTCAACTATAGGTTAGGCTCTTGTCACAACTTATGTTTCAGAGAAGAGGAAGTTCCAAGACTTCAAGGATGGAGAAGCAGTGTTCCACTGGCCAGCTCTGCCGTCTCCTTTAGAAACCTTCTGACTCCTTATCATTAGAATAGCTTTAGTCTCAAAGAGTTTGTCCACAGAGTTTCCTTGTCCTTCCTCATATTTACGCGCAGTGGACTAATGACTACACTTGTTCAACACAAGATTCCTCAAACTATTTAATATTTGGTCCACATAAAATCCTTAGAACGCCTTTGCCAATGGTGTACATGTTTATCTGACTAAGACATTTCAAAACATGAGTGTGTAATGGTTGATTAATGTTCTGCTAACACTGATCAGTACATACTTACATCTAAAACATTTTGTGATTGTAATTAACAAAGACACACCAGTCATAAGAAACAGTGAGGCCCCTCTGGAGGTGGGAGTAGTCCATAATAATCTTATATCATTGGAAGTCCAAGAGTTTTGATCCATGGACAATCATGGTTCCAGAGGACTGCCTAAGAAATTAGAGCTGGCACAAAGGAAATCAGCTTATAAAGAAGTAAGACCTCAGCACGTAGGCTCCCCAGCTTGCAGTCTACCCTTCTTTAAGGTCCTGAGTTTGAAGTCCCGATATAGTAGACCCACAGAGAGAAAGAACCTCTCTTTGTTCTATCCACATAGACTGGATCCCTAGCCCAGCTAATCAATATCCTTCTCCTGTGTTTGCTTGAAGAGGACAGAAAATGCAGACTATGTCAGGAGCATTAAAGGCTTATAATGGGCATTTTCTATAGTTTGGCTACTTTCTTTCAATCTCCTCTGGGTACTTATACTCTGGTTTTCCCCTAAAACCAGTGGTCAGCAAACTACAGCCCATGAGTCATATCTAACCTACCACCTGTTTTGTAAATAAAGTTTTATTGGAATGCAGCCATACTCATTCTTTTACATATTTTATATGGTGCTTTTGTGCTACAGTAACAGGGTTGAGCGGTCACAACGGAGACCATATAGTCTCTAAAGCCTAAAATATTTACTGTCTGACCCTATGCAGGAAAAGATAGCCTATTTCTGCTCCAAGAGACCACTACCTTCCTCAGTCTCAGTTCTTGTGATTAGAGCCAGTTTGGGTTGGGTTTTGTGTCACTTGGCAACCAGTTGAGTCCTACCTGACATAAGGGTGGCCCAGCACAAATCTATCTCCTGGCAGAGACTAAGACCAGGCCACCAGAGCAGCAATGGTCCTTTTGTATCGTAGATGGATGGGAACTATGTTCCTTTGACCAGAAGCTGCCACTTGTTTTCCAGCAACAGGATCAAATATTTGAAATTGGGGGTTTCCCCCAAAATCCCAGGTGTATGGTCACCATCTGGTGATGCTTCATTGACATATATATGTATGTCAGTGTATGTATATGTATATATAGGTGTATCTGTAAATATATATACACCCATGTGTGTATATATATCCAGTATAAAAGGATACACATATATACATATATATTTGGTGAGAGCAATAGAGCTGTGGACTAACAGGTTTAACAAGGTGGAAGCTTGCTGCCTCCACATCCCAGGGTGTCACAACAGCCAACCAACATCATGGGATGATTGGTACGTGCCAGTGTTTTCATGTGTTACATCATATGAAACCCACACCAACCCTGTAAGGTAGAAATTATTATTGCCCCAGTTGATAGATAAAGAAACCGATCTCAGAGATATTAAGGAATTTCATAAAGGTTACATAGCCAATAAATGATGAAGACAGGATTCTAATTCAAGTCCAAACTCCAAGGACTTGCTCTTCAACCTGATGCTACACAACCAAGTCAGCAACCCCATAAAAGTAGCAACTCTCTCTCCACACTACCAGCAAAAGTCTCTAGTGGGGCTCTCGTCATCTTGTGTGGGTCATATGCCATCCATAAACCCATCTCTGGGAGCAGGGTTGCTGGGCCTGGGTCCCATGCCCAACCGTGAGCCTGAGACGGGGCCATGCTCCCCTAAATTCCATGACCCAGACAAGGCCAGTGCAGCATTTCCATATAGAAAGGAATGGAAGGTGATAGCATTTTATTTTATGGGTTTGAGAAACATCGCTTGTCCACATTTGTTGGGGGTGGGTAGGGGGTCGGCGTTGCCTCTGCTCCTGGTCTTGGTGCTTCTGTCCTTTTCCAGTGTCATCTTTGACCAGCTGAGATGTCGAGAGGTCACCCCTAGAGCACCTTTTCGGACAGAGAAATGTGTATCTATCAGGGCTGGGACTTGTAAGCAGCACCTGGGCCTGAGGCACTCTGAATTAGCATCTCAACAATCTCTGAGCAAAGTCAGTTGTTAAACATCTGTTCCCTTTTTAAGTTTTTCTTTTTTAGATTTTATTTTTAATCAATCTCTACACCCAATGTGGGGCTCAAACCCGCAAACCCAAGATCAAGAGTCGCACGCTCCAGCAACTAAGCCAGCCAGGCGTCCCTCAGTTTCCTTCTGATGGAGTCTGATTGAGCCTTCAAAGCCAGTCAAAATGTCAAAATAACCACAAGGCTTATGAGAATGTACAGGAATGTACGAGAAAGAATCATCTGAAGGCTGAAACCAATGAGTAATAAGGAAGGAAACAAGTTCACATTGCACTAGATTCTGGTCACCTCCCCATGCACCACCTCCTCTCACCCCCTCAATACTCAGGATCTCCAAATTGATATAGTCATATAATTGGCATATGTCCAGGGCCTCTGTTAAGAGTTACTGGGTACCAGGCATTGTTCAGGAGCTGTATGCCCAGCTGCTTGACACTTTTTTTTTTTTTAAGATTTTATTTATTTGTTTAACAAAGAGAGAGAGAGGACAAGCACAAGCAGGGGGAAGGGCAGTGGGAGAGGGAGAAGCAGGCTCTCCACTGGGCAGAGAGCCTGACATGGGGCTCGATCCCAGGACCATGGGATCATGACCTGAGCCGAACGCTTAAACGGCTGAGCCATCCAGGCGCCCCTTGACACTTTCATCTTTCAAAGCTGAAATAGGAAGTTGGAGACGGGCTCAACTGCTAAGTTTGAGGGTGAGGGTTTGCTTTAAAAAAACAAAAAACAAAAAAAAAAACACTGCTTGTGGGGATCCTATAGGTGACCAGCTCCCCCTGGTGCTTAAACATTTTTTTCATCTGGGAATCCCTGTTGAGGCCTTTATCTTAGGGAAATGATGGCTGTGCAACAAGATTCAATACAAGAATGTCCCCTGAGAGATCATTTATGATTATGAGAAATTGGAAATTACCCGAAAATGCCCCATTAAATTTTGCCACATCCATTCAGTGCATCATATATACTTGTTAAAGCACAATGTTTTAAAAAATGTTTTATGACATGATGTTAATTATATAATAGAAAATGCATTCAATATGGTACTGTTTTAAAAATATATGCCCGCATAAGTGTTCTGATAGGAGGTACACAAAGTTGAAAATAATGATTTTCTTTGTGTTTCACATTTATGTATGTTTAAAAATGTTTTTATTGGGGCGCCTGGGTGGCTCAGTCGTTAAGCGTCTGCCTTCGGCTCAGGTCATGACCCCAGGGTCCTGGGTTCGAGCCCCGCATTGGGCTCCCCGCTCTGCGGGAAGCCTGCTTCTCCCTCTCCCGCTCCCCCTGCTTGTGTTCCCTCTCTCGCTGTGTCTCTCTCTGTCAAATAAATAAATAAAATCTTTAAAAAAAAACAAAAAAAAAGTTTTTATTATGAAAATATACACCCAGATAGAATTGTATAATGAACTGCTCGGCACCAATTGTCCCAATTCATCCATTATCAACATTTGGCTGTCCTTGCTTCACCTATTCTTTTTTTAAAAACTGACCTCTCGGGGCGCCTGGGTGGCTCAGTTGGTTAAGCGACTGCCTTCGGCTCAGGTCATGATCCTGGAGTCCCAGGATCGAGTCCCACATCAGGCTCCCTGCTCAGCAGGGAGTCTGCTTCTCCCTCTGACCCTCCCCCCTCTCATGTGCTCTCTCTCTCCTCTCATCATCTCTCTCAAATAAATAAATAAAATCTTAAAAAAAAAAAAAACTGACCTCTCTTCTGAAGTATTTTAAAGCAAATATCAGATATCACTGGATTTTATCCCTACATAGTTCAACATGCATCTTTTTTTTTTTTTAAGATTTTCTTTATTTATTTGACAAAGGGAGAGAGAGGGAGAGCACAAGTAGGCAGAGAGGCAAGCAGAGGGTGAGGGAGAAGCAGGCTCCCCGCAGAGCAGGGAGCCCGATGTGGAGCTCGATCCCAGGACCCTGGGATCATGACCTGAGCCGAAGGCAGACGCTTAACGACTGAGCCACCCAGGCGCCCCTCAACATGCATCTTTAAAAAGGACCTTTCAAGGTGCCTGGGTGGCTCAGTCGGTTAAGCATCTGACTTTGGCTCAGGTCATGATCTCGGGGTCCTGCGATCGAGCCCCATGTTGAGCCCGCAACAGGCTCCCTGCTCAGCTGGGAGTCTGCTTGTCTCTTGCCCTCTGCCCCTCCCCCCACTCTCTCTCAAATAAATAAAATCTTAAAAAAAAATAAATAAAAGAGACGTTTCTTATGTGTTTACAATGCCATTATCACACCTAACAAAATGAACACCAAACCCTTTGCATTCTGAACTACCCAGATTATATTCACATTTTCATGAGTGATTTTCTCTTCTTCTTTTTTTTTTTAAAGATTTTATTTATTTGACAGAGAGACACAGCCAGAGAGGGAACACAAGCAGGGGGAGTGGGAGAGGGAGAAGCAGGCCTCCCGCGGAGCAGGGAGCCCAATGCGGGGGCTCGATCCCAGGACCCTGGGATCATGACCTGAGCCGAAGACAGACGCTTAACAACTGAGCCACCCAGACACCCCTCTCTTCTTTTTTCTTATCTATGTCTTCTAATTTTTTTATGATAAACATAACATCTATTATATAGAAGCAACAATTTTAAAAACTGAAAAATCATTTGATTTATACATTCCTTCCCCCCGCCCCAGGAATACACTGATTACATTAAGCAATTAAATACTAAATCTGATGGGATACCGCAATGCTCTAATGACAAATAAGGGTTTGCAAATTTTTAGCAGTTTAATGATTCTTCAGAATTTTTAAGAATTCTTCTCAAGGATTTGCCACCTAAAGTATTCAGGACAGAACAACATTATGGGGGAAAATCCTTTGTCTTTAAGAGAGATGCAGAGACTGAGAGACAGAGACCAAGAGAGACAGCGAGAGAGAAAGTGAGAGAGACTGATTTCTATGACAGACACGAGGTAGGTACAGTGCTATCTCAAGGTTACGCCGCAGGTAACTGCTCCCTGCTCAAAATACGATCCAGTAAATTCCACTGCTGGGTGTTTACCCAGTGAAAACAGAAACACTAATTTGAAAAGCTGTATGCACCCCTATATTTACTGCAGCATTATTTACAACAGCCAAGACATGGAAGCAACCTAAGTGTCCATCCATAGATGAATAGATAAAGAATATGTGATATATATACAATGGAATATCACTCAGCCATAGTAAAGGATGAGATCCTGCCATTTGCTACAATATGGATGGACCTAGCAGGTATTATACTAAGTGAAATAAGTCAGACAGAGAAAGACAAATACCACATGATTTCACTCATATGTGGAACCTCAAAAACAGAACAAATGAACAAACAAAAAACAGAAACAGACTCATAGATACATAGAACAAACTGGTGTTGCCAGAGGGGAGAGGGGTAGGAGAATAAATGAAATAGACGAAGGGATTAAGAAGAACAAACTTACAGTTATAAAATAAGAAAATCACAAGGATGGAAAAGTACAGCATTGGGAATATAGTCAATAATATTGTAGTAACTTTACATGTTACAGATGGTAACTGGTAACTACACTGATTGGGGTGAGCATTGAGTAATGTATAGAGTTGTCGAATCACTCTTGTACACCTGAAACTGATACAATACAGTACATCAACTATACTTCAATAATAATAATAATAAAATTCCACACGACCTACCTTTAAACAGCTGGTACCAGCTCCAGCTTGGGTTCCCGCTCTGACAGAACTGGCTACAGTTGTGGACGGCTGTGGTCACACCCTTTCCTCCTGCCGGGTCTCTTTGCTAAAAATCAAGCTGAGTAGCTTGAGCATCTACAATCCGTATCTAGTAACTCCTTTTCCCCTCTGTATATACGAAGATGTGGTTTGTCTGCAAGCAATAGAAACTTAACTCCAGCTAACTTGGGCAAAAGGGAGGATTTATTGGCCCTTAAAATACAAGAAATCAGAAGTGCAGAGATGTAGCTGAGTCTTTGGGCCATGGACTCTCCTCTCTGATTCTCTGTGGACATCGGTTCTGATGAAGACCACTTTTCCTCCATGAAACAAGATCCATGTTGTCTTTGGGGCTCAAGTTTCATGGTTTTGTTTTTGGGTTTGTTTGTTTTAATAATTATAGTTTTTGGAGAATTAGACTCTGTGTTTCGAGTTAGAGAATGGACTTCCTGACCCATCCAAAGACCAGGGGTTTGCAGACTTACCTAAGAGTAAGGCAGCTCCCTTACTTGGGGGAGGGAAGAATATTCCTAGGGAAGAATAGAGACAGGGTGAATCTGATTAGACCATGCTGTCCATCACTATACTACATAAGGCAATTTCAATTGCTACTTCCAGTTAATAGTGTATCTTGAATGATTTTTCATGTCGGTAGATATAGATATACTCATCTGGATTAACTGTTACATGGTATTCCTATACTCCTTTGAAGAGATACACCAATTCCTTATTAATGGAAACTTAGGTCTTCCCACCCCTTTTGCTATGACCAACAATGCTGCCTAGAACATCCCTGTACATATATCTTTTACTTGTGAGAAAATGTTCTAGGATAAATTCCTACAGGTGGAATTTTTAGATCAAGGGACATATGTATTGCCCCTGCCCCAGTTAAGCCTGTTGAGTTATAATTTACATACAGTGAAATACACACAAGTCCTAAGTGGACAGTTCTGTATGTTTTAGACACATGAATACACCAGTGTAACTCACGGCCCTATGAAGACATGGAGTAGAACTTTGTTCCAGACTATGAGGGAGTAACAGGGACTGGATTTACCCTATTACCTTAAACAACTAAAAAAACTGGAGGAAAACCCCACGTGAAACAATAGCTTGCAGACATTAAACAATAGGCAGCACGAGATAGTGTTCCCTGAGAGATGGGGAACGAATGAAGTGAGCTGTGGGGTGCCCCAGCTTTCTGCCTAGAGAGAGGTTTTAGGTCACAGTGCAGGGAGGGGAATCCCAAACAAAGCCTTCTTACACAAGGCTTTCACAGACAAGTGTTTTTATTTCTCTAGGGTAAATTCCTAGCTAGGAGTGGAATTGCTGGGTCATAGAGTAGATGTATGTTTAACCTTGTAGGAAGCTAACAGTTTTCCAAAGTGATAGGATTGTTTTTCATTCCCACTATCCAGATTGGGATTGTCTCACCTCCTTGACATTTGGTAGTGTCAATCTTCTTCATTTTAGTCATTCCAGTGGTATTTTAGTACTTTTAATTTGCATTCCTTTCAAGTACCAATGATGTTGAGCATTTTTTCCATGTACTCATTGGCCCTTTGTATATCTCCTTTTGTGAAGTGTCTGTTCAAGTCTTTTCCTCTGTTTTTAAATTGGGTTGTTTGTCTTGTTACTGACAATTTGAAGTTCTTTATATGTTCTTGATACAAGTCCTTTGTGAGATTTATGTTCTGAGAATGTCTTTGCTCTCTCTGTGGCTTATCTTTTCATTTCTTAATGGTGTTCTTTTAAAAGCAGAAGTTCTTAATTTTGATGTGGTTCAATTTATCAATTTTTTCCTTTTATGATCTGTGCCTTTTTGTCCTAAGAAATATTTACCTACTCAAAGCGGCAAAGATATTCTGACATTTTCTTCTAGAAGATTTATAGTTTTAGCTCACATTTTAGGTCTGTGATCCATCTCAAATTTTGCTGTGGCACCATTTGTTGAAGAGAATTTTCTTTCCCCTTGATACTTTGTATCAAGTAGTATGTTGTCAATACAAGTGTATCAAAGATATATATGTACGTGTGTGTGTGTGTGTGTGTGTGTGGTCTTTTTTATGCTACAGTGATAAATGTATGTGTCTATTTCTGGACTCTATTCTGTTCTTTTGTCTGTCCTTTCAGTAATGCCATACTGTCTTTGTTCCTGTAATTTTAAAGTAGGCATGTACATACCTAATGTCAACAGTGTCAAATTGTCCTTCCAAAAGGTTGTACAAATTCACACCGCTACGAAGGTATCCCCACTCTTACCAGCATGGGTCATTGTTAACCTTATAAATCAGGGGTCTATGTCTTATTCACTACTATGTCCCCATCACTGAGCACTGTACCCAGCATGAATGACAAGACGCTTTAACATATCCATGAATGTTGCCAACGCTTATTAAGCTGCCCTAGTAACACGGTGAGACAATCAAGCGATCTAGGCAAATGTTTCTGAAAGCCCAAAAGGTCGTGTCCTCAGATTAGGGTGCAGTAAAACAACAGCAACAATAATAGCTAAATCTCACACAGCATGTATCATGCACAGACATGTTGTCCTTGTTGTCATGGCTCAGATGCCACCCATGGCAGCTACATTCCAAGTAGCTACAGGAGAGGACAAGGAAGTAAAGGGACGAAGGGGAGGTCGCCTTCTGCTAGGGGAAGTTTCCTAGCTTCCACACTATTTGTGTCCTATTACATTTGTGGCCACTTTTTATGGAATTTATGGCCACATATAGGAGCAAGGGAGGCTGAGAAATGTAGGTTTGATTTACCCCGTTCTTAACTTTTCAGGTTTGTTCTTCTGTCATGTAGAATCAAAAGAATCCTAACTTACATACTCTATCTCCTTGAGTGGGGTTTTGGTACCCAATGTGTATCCCATGATGCTGACCCAAAAGATTGCGGGCATCCTGTTTTAAAGTTTGAAGTCAGCAATGGCAAACAGCAGCTTACCTTAACCATAAAGGGATAGAGACCCACAGAAGTCCTGTGGGGGAGGGCACAGCCCCATGTAAATACCAAGGAGTCCAGTAACCTCAGTTCCTAACTGGTGCCAGTTAAGATGGGCCCGCACCAAAAACAAACGTCCAGTTACTCTAGAGTTGTCAAAGGTGATTTTTTTTTAAAGATTTTTATTTATTTGAGAGAGAGAATGAGAGAGACCATGAGAGGGGGGAGGGTCAGAGGGAGAAGCAGACCTCCTGCCGAGCAGGGAGCCCGATGTGGGACCCGATCCCAGGACTCCAGGATCATGACCTGAGCTGAAGGCAGTCGCCCAACCAACTGAGCCACCCAGGCGCCCCAAAGGTGATTTTTAAATTGGACCTATCTCATAAAGACTCTAGTGTTACTGGACTCAAGGCATTTTTATTTCAGAAACTGTGACTAAAAAAAAAATTACCACTGACAAGAAAAACAACTAACCAGTGTACTCTCCATACTCTGCCTAGCAGAATGTTCACAAGTTTTGGCAAATGGTCCTCACTGCTTCTAAATGTCATTTTCATATTGCATCTGGCATATCAAGGGCATATTTTCCCATTCAGTTTCAACATTATCAAACATGTGTCCTATCAGCACTGCTCTAAACTGGAGATAATCATGGGAAGCGCTAAGAGGCTACTTGCCGGCAACTATGCTAAATGACTCACACACATACACACACACTCACACACAATTTTTTTCCCCATTTAGTGCTCATAACTTATCCTATTGCTCCATGAGTGGGTATTATTACCACCATTTTACAGTTGCTAACCGGGGCTCAGTGACCCCACAACTGGTAAGAGCTAGAGCCAAGGTGTCCACCACAGTCTGCCCCATTCTGGACTCTGCCACAGGGTGAGGCCCTTGAAACTTATGACAAACACTTATGGATGCTAGTTATGCGGCATTATTTTTAAAAACCAATAATTGTTGGGCGCCTGGGTGGCTCAGTTGGCTAAACGACTGCCTTCGGCTCAGGTCATGATCCTGGAGTCCCGGGATCGAGTCCCGCATCGGGCTCCCTGCTCGGCAGGGAGTCTGCTTCGCCCTCTGACCCTCCCCCCCCCCATGGTCTATCTCATTCTCGCAAATAAATAAAATCTTTAAAAATAAATAAATAAATAAATAATAAAAACCAAGAATTGTGTACAACCTAAATGCTTAAGAGGCAGCTAACTAAATGATGGGATCGTCCATAGAGTAGATGAGGTAACCATCCAAACTGCTCATCAGGCACTTCTATTAATACGTTGTGATGCTGAAGGGGGAAAAAGTTAGGATGCAAACAACACACACATACACATCTCAACCATGCTAAAAATATTCTCAGGAAAAGGACAGTCAGGAAATCTCCCAGAATGTGAGGCTTGATTAACTCTGGTTAGGGGATTTCAAATTTTCTGGACTTTTCTTCATTTTCTGGCTTTTCCACACTAACATGTTTACTTTGATAATCAGAATGTTTTTGAGTTTTACACTCTTGTGTAATGTATACTTTTGTGGTCTGAACTTGTCAGTTATCACCAGGATTCTGGATGTTTAAATATCTTCAAAATCTTTAAGATCTTTAAGATCTTCAAAATTTAGTATCTTTAAAAAGACTTCAAAGGGATGGTCCCAGTATTCGCATTCAAAGCAAAGGCAGATGAAATTGGGGAGGAGACAAAAAATGTCAGTACTTTTTTGTTGTGTTTTTTTTTTTTTTAATTTTTTTCTTTAAGCGAGAGAATGAAATCTCAATAGGAAACTCCAGCTGACCTGTGCCTCTTAAGGAAGACTGGGTGGGTACCTGGCAGTAAGTTCCATCTTCTTTTTTCTTGGGGAGAGGGGTGTCTCCTGGCTTGGGGGCAGGATGAAGGCCAAAGATATCTGGCATTTCTCAGAAGGCATTGAGGAGAGGCGGGCAAATGCATGTTCCTTAAATTGGTAGAGAACAGCATCATCCTCTTCTCCCGTGCCTGACCCACATGCTTCTTTTAAGCCCAGCACACTGGGTGGATAGAATTTGAGTACTGAACTGTTTGGTGGCCATTCTATCTATGGCTTTTTAAGGACAGTGACCACATCTTACTAACTTTTGACTCCCCATTCCCTAGAAGTCCGTAGCTCATGGGTACTTATCAAACATTTGCTGAAGGCTTTCTAGGTGTGTTACAGCAAATCAATACCAAAAATAATATAGAGTACTAATCCCTATCTATTTAACGAGCTCTGTATAATAGACTACACCAAGTTTAGTCTGCAGACAAGATGTATATACATTCCCAATGTGTATGATGAGGGAAGATGCAGAGAACACCTCTAGTCCCCTTGGTTATCAACCGGTAATGACCTTTAACCAGCCCACCCTAAACACACCATTCCCTCCCCCAGTCCCTTTCTAAAGAGCTACCTGTAGTAAATGAGGTGCCCCTATCCTACAAAGCAGCTTCTCTTCCAATGGCTCTGATGAGGCCGGTGATTCTAAGCCTCTTTTCTACCTCCTCCAGCAAGCACAGGGCCAGCTGAAGCCCCCAGGCCAGAGAGACAGATTCAAGAAGGGCACATGGACCAAGGTAGCCAAGATCCTTCCTTGGTATTTTTCAACGTGGAGCTGGACAAGACAGGCTTTGCATTTAACAGAGTGAACAGGAGAACCTAAGCCAGCTTCCCTCCAGGACTTCAGTAAATTCCTCTTTCCTACTTCAGCCTTCCATTTCTTCCAACTGAAAGAATCCTACTTTTTTTTTTTTTTTCCTTCTCCATTTCCCAATTCTTCTTTAATAAAGACATATAAGAATTTTAGTTTAGGGTGAAAAAGTTTTGAATTTCAAAACCACACATCAAAAATGATGCGGATCTGGGAGAGGCTGAGAAAAAGGAATGAAATCCCTCGTAACGATGACTCCCGCTTTTCCCGCTGGCCTCGCGGCGCATTGTTCTTCTTCCACCAGACAGCAAAGGTCTGCATTCATTTTAACAACATCCCATTTAAAGAATCCATGTTTTCCCACCTCACGCAACAGAAAGCCACTCAGGGTCCGGGGGGTTGACACCTACAAGAAAATGGAGACTGAGAAATTGTGACTGAAATCTGTAAGTATTGGGGGAAAATGTTATTCTAGTGCTAGGAACATAAGTTACAAATAAAGATGTAGGGACGCCTGGGTGGCTCAGTTGGTTAAGCGGCTGCCTTCAGCTCAGGTCATGATCCCAGGGTCCTGGGATCGAGCCCCGCATCGGGCTCCCTGCTCCGTGGGGAGCCTGCTTCTCCCTCTGCCTGCCGCTCCCCCGCTTGTGCTTGCTCTGTCTCTCTCTCTCTCTCTGATAAATAAAATCTAAAAACAAAAAACAAAGAATGAAGATGTACAATTAGTGACATCTGCTTCAGTTTAGACTGATACCTGCTTGAATAGATGTAAACTATACGGAAAATTAAACACAGTCACCATTTTGAACATGTATTTTATTGTATAGAAATTTCCAGCAGAGCTATCATTAAGTACCTTTACCAGGAGATGCCTATGAGAATCTAAATTGGAAAACAGGGACAGGCAGGCCTGTCAGCTCTTCCTGCAAAACCACACAACACAGGGACAACAACCAGTCGGGCCTCGGGGTTCGGGGTGATGGGCCACCCAAGGTACAGTCCAACATCCCCCATGTGTGGATCTAGATGAACAACAAAAAACTTTGCAGGTGTAGATTTAAAGCGCAACCCAAAATGACTTCCTTTGGAGGCACCCAAACAAGACACCAGAACAGAGTCTGTAAAAAACCAAATCTATCACGATCAGTGTTCCTCCCCTGAATGAAGTTAACTTCCTAAGTCAGCTGACCTTATGTTTTTATTTACTTTAAAAGCAAACCAAGTGCATACAGCGTCTTTTTAAAAAGTCTTGTAAACGTTGCAAAGTTTTTAGGTGTTATTTATAATCTGAAGAGATTCATAAAAAACTACTGGACTTGTTAAGACTACAAATAGTAGCCCCCTTATCCCCCCATGAAAAAAGCAATTGTTACAAAAATATAAAAAATAGACTAGCTTCTACTATGTAACCTCTCCACCAGAAACCTCACGACTCCGGGACACATTCTGTTTTATGCACCATCCAACAAGCACAAGTGCAATTTTCTCAATTTTTAAGGAAAAGTTCCCGAACGTTCCGTTTGTTCTTGAGATTGTAGCTTTCTTCACAGGGGCTGTAATGCTAGGAAGTAGAGACAGTCTGTAGTCTCCTATCGCCTTCCCCTGCATGGGCCCAACACAGAGATTACAGCATAGGAGGCTGCCTTCAAAGCTCACGCCTCTTCGTATTTGTCTCTCTAGCTCCTTCGATTCCAATTTGGGACTTGCTGGGTCCCCGGGCTCCTAAGCGGGCCTTGGCTTCCCCCACTGCCTACTGAGGAAGGCCACTGGTAGGAGGGGGCTCTCAGAGAAGCCTGCTCTTCCCAGAGCACCCACGTTTTGGGAGTGTCGGTCAGGCCCCCACCCAGGTTTGCTAATGCCAGGAAAGCGGTAGGCTTGGTGGAGGATACTTCCCCGGCTGGAGAGAGGACTGATATCCCAGGACAGTCTGCAGAGTCTGGGAGGGAAGCCAGCAGCAAACGTGGAGGCGAAACACTTGGCATTAAGATACTTGGATAAACTTCGAATCCAATTACATGTACTCGTCCACAGCAGCCAAGCTACCAGGCACTTTGACCGATTATGAGCTAGGAAATGGGCTGAATTCAGTTTGAAACAACAAGACACTACAGGATGGGGCTGGTGGGGAGGGCTTGACTGTGGTCAAGTCCTTGAGGATGCCCCCTCCCTCATCTGGACATCTTCAGTGTTTCCTTATCCCTGCTGTCACCAACAGGGGGCGATGTGTGTAAAGGCTCAATGGAGCCCTTGGTAGAGACCGGTTGTTGGCTGACAGCAGGATGGATTCACACGTCGGCAAGCAGAATCCCTCCACATGATGGGGATATTGCTGGGCTGTACCCTGCGTCCCCGAAGTCCAGGGAGTCCTCTCAGACGGGGGTCCCAGCCTAAGCACGCTTAAGAGAACCCTTCATGCCCGAAGCCCTCACTACCTACTGCTCTATGTGCAGAGTCCTCTCTACCTGCTGCGTGCTCCCACGTGGAGACCTGGTTCGCACCCACTCTTCCCCTGCAGGACCCGCTGACCTTGGCCGTGGCCCCCAGTATCTGTCACAACCTAGCCTGGTATCCAGTCCCACCCCGCCTGCACCATTCTTGCCTGAGAGACAGGCCATCTGCCTGCAGGCCAGAATGGTGGGCCCTTTCTGAGCCTCCAGTGGACTTCCAGGCTCTCCTGTTTGAAGAACTAGATTTTCACACCACTAAGGGTTTTATTTCACAGATCATGGTGGTGAGTTTAGGATTTCCAGTCCTCGCCACGACTGTCATACATTTCCCAACACTTTCTTACTTCTTCAGATCTGAAACATCTCTCGCCCAACATACCTTGGTTGTTTTAAACCCCAAAGGACCTTTCCCAAAAGCAACAACAACGGATTCAGAGAACGCTGGCCACATGTGCTGAGCAAGTCCCCTCTACTTTGGTTGCTTCAAAAAAACAGGACTTCTGAGATATCCCCAATCACATTGCTCAGAAGAGAAGTGCTCCCAACATCAAGGCACAAAGAAAGAAGTCTCTTGGGGCAAAATGACAACGAAAGCGACCAGTGACCTTTGTGAGGCCTGAGGCAGAGTCGCTGGGGAAGGCAAGTTCAGTCTGGCGTGGGTGGGCATCAGGAGGAAGGCCTGACAAGCGGGTCTCCCTTTGGGTCTGAGCAGTCCTCATGCGTACTTCTCCAGGAATTTTATGTGAAAGTCCTTCACCTTCTGTAGAACCGTCTTCAGCTTCTCCACTGGAGGGAGGATGGTCATTCTGTCAGGAAAGAGGACAGCGTCAGCCTGGACACAAGTCGCTCTGGAAAAGCGGAGAGGAAGGAAAGCAGGAGCTCTTTCCTTCACCTGTGTTGTGGAGATGAGGAGCCGTGGGCAAGCAGTGGGAGGGGGAGGCTGCAAAAGCACCAGGCCCGGGGCAGAACCTGTAACTCGCTGAACCACCCCCACCCCAATTCATACATTTACTTTTTACCCAAGTAACACATGGGACCAAAAGCAGTAAGCTGGCGGCAGCAGTAAGCTCACTGACAGGTCCGCCTGTTACGGCAGAAGGCCTGCACCACATTCAGACCGGTCTGTCAAATAAATAAATAAAATCTTTAAAAAAAATAAAAAATAAAAATCTCTTAGAGTGAGAACCTCCAGTCACAACTCTCCCTCCAAAGGCGCTCCCCAGTTGCCATGGTAACTAACTCCTTCCTCTAATACTGCCAGTATGCTCCCCCACCTGAAAGGCAGCCCTCTCGATGTAACGGTTTCTTGAATGAGCCATGACTTGCCAAGATGAACCTAACTAGGGTGGAGAGGCCGAGCACACACACACACACACACACGATTGTCCATCCGGGGCACGACCTGAGTCAGGACTTGGCTCCAGGTGCTAACTAAGCTCATGACATTTCTTTTTTTAGCGTCTGCTGCAGGAGACATGTGAGAGCACTGTGCACGGAGAAGGTGCTGTTCTGAGCAGAACCGGCCTCGGTGGGGAAACCCCGGCTGAGCTGCTCCCGCTCACTCAGCAACCCGGGCTGCCATCCTGGCAGGGTCCGGCACATGCTGTGCAGTGCGTCCCAGAAAGTGAAACTGCTTCCATTGTTTCGGATGCAGCGTCTCTGCAGGCTTCTGGATGAGCTCCTGAGCACCTGGACGCTGTATGCTACCGCATGGGATTGGAAAAGGACAGGGAAATAAAGAAAGAAAACCCCACCTGAACATTTCAGATGGTATGTGACAGATGGAGGCAGTGGAGGGGGAGACAAGAGCGGTCAAGGAGATGACCTTGGGGCCCACGCAGAGTGTTCCTGACTCCCTGGACCCAGGTCTCAGCACGGCTCTGCAGCAGGACGGGGGGGTGGTCTGCGGCAGGGGGGTGGGGCTGCACACATCTCAGTCTCTGGAGCCAGCCCGTGCTCTGTGATAAGAAGCCCCAAGTTTTCCAAGACCAAGCTGGGACCAGCCCCATGCTGCAGACAGACAGAGGTACCTGAAGTGGTAGGTGCCTTCCCTCTGCCCGAAGCCACTGCCCGGTACGACGCAGATGCCGGTCTCCTCAAGGAGCTTCATGCAGTAGAACATGTCCGGGGCCATTTTATGGGCCTGTGGGAGCAGAGCAGAACTTAGACTTCGTTTATGGCTTTGTACAAACACACCACCGAAAACTCGAAGGCAAGTAACCACTGGAGCAGCAGGTTCTTTCCCACGGCGGGGCCCTTCTCCCCTCTCTCCCTGCAAGGACCGAGGCGGGACAGTGCACGTGGCCGAAGCAGGTGCAGGGAGCAAGGAAGCTGAGAGCTACTTCAGGATGGCCATGGGCTGCGGTACTTCGGCCTCGCCCAGGACCGGGGTCTCTGTCCTTTGTGACCCACACCCAGGCAGCAGCGCCACAGGCATCCCATATGCCAAGCGCATAACCCTCTGACAACGAGGCCCTGAGGGCTGCGCCAGGCGGGCTTCCAGAGAACAGCTCCTCGGGGGCTCTGTTCACAGTGCTTCTCACACCTCGGTTCGTACAACCTGTGGTACCCGCTAAATGGGTGCCCAGCCTCCAGCACCAGGGATTCGGCCTCAACAGGTCTGAGTGGGGGAGGGCCCAGATTCTGAATGTTTAACGGAGGTTTGGGGGGGCATGAGGACAACACCTTCAGAAATACTGCTCTGGCCCTTGATCCTCGAAGGAGGGTCTGGGGCACGGCCTGGAAACGTTGCACACATGAATCCCGGGCCTTATGCGACTTCCTGCAGCGGCAGCGGCATTTCAACAAGCCCCCGGGGTGATTTCGAGTCCACACCAGCTGGGACAAGCGCTGCTCTGGGACAGTCACTGCGCAGAGCAGATGCTGTCATGGCCTCTTCAGTTTTAAATGCATCACGTCACGCATGGGGCACCTGCCTTCTGAACACTGGCGTTCAGAGCAAAGATCGGCACTGCTCGCCCGGGGCTGGCCTCACCTCTGCCCCTTCACCACAGCATGCTGCAGGGCTGGGCTTCCGAGAGCTCACCGTCTTTCTGCTATAAGCACCATCTGGCCGAAGGGTCCGCGAAATTCCAAGCCCCCAGAGCCAGTACTTTTGCTCCCCGAGGCAAGAAACAGCCCCCAACCCAGCAATTCCAAGTGAACCCAGTGCGCCCCCGCCCAGCACCCCAGACCTGAGCTGCTTCCACGGCCTTTCTGGGGATGAAGATCTGAGGAAAGGCGTACATGGCGCCCTGCAAGGGGTTGCAATGAATTCCGGGGACTTGGTTAAACAGGTCTTCTGTCAGCTTAGCCTTTTTGGCCAGATTACCCAGGACAGACTCTTTCTCCTGAGGAGACACAGAAAACACAGGAGTCAGCGTATCTCTGGGCATCATGGAACGGCTCCAGCCACTGGAAACTGTCCCTTCAATGTGGGGGCAACAGAGCAGCCTGGTGAAAAGTGAGCTCATGTGTGCACGAACACAGCAAACCAGGGGGGTGGGCGAAACACATCCCTCTCCAGGAACTTCTTCCCTGGGTGCTCAGCCCAGAAGGCTGCCCACGGCCCCGGGGCACGCAAGTACAGGGAGTTCTGGGCGACAGGTAGGTCCTGCATAGCTTGTCTCATGGCTTCTATTCTTGTACAGGAGGTCCTTCCTGAACACAAGAAAACCCCGTCCCAGCCCAGAAGTCTGAATGGACCCGGCCCTGGTTGGAATGCTCTAGAACATGCATCTAGGAGCTGGCCCAAACTCTTCATCTGGGGGGAGGCCACTCTCAATCCGTGTGGTGTGCATAAGGCATGTGACCCAGGCAAAGCAAATCAGTGATTGGCTCAGAGGTGAACATTTCCAGGACTTCTGCTGGAACGGGGATGAAAGCTGTAGCCTGAGAGTGAATGAAACGTGGTCCAAGCGTACAAGGAACTATCATTCAGCCTTTAAAAGGAGGCAAATCCTACCACATGCTAGGACTCAGGTGTACCTTGGGGGCATTATGCTCAGTGACATAAACCAGTCACACAAAGACAAATACTGTCTGGTTCCACGTAGATGAAGTACCTAGAATAGTCCTATTCATAGAGACAGAAAGTAGAAGAGAGGTTAGCAGGGGCTGGGGGACAGGGAAACAGGGAGTTAGTGTTTAATGGGGACGGAGTTTCAGTTTGGGATGAGGAAAAGGTTCTGGAGATCGATGGTGGTGATGGCTGCACAGCAGTGTGAATGGATTTGATGTACTAAACTGTTCAGTTAAAAATGGTTTAAATGGTAAATTTTACATCCTGTGTATTTTACCACAATTTAAAATAATGTGAGCCTGGAACAGCAGGGGCCTGACTTTTTGGTTATGTGACCCATACATTTTTGTTTAAACTGGTTAAAGTTGGGTTTTTGTCCCTTGCAGTTGAAAGGGACGATCACTTCGAGCCGCAAGGATGGCCGGTCAATACCATGCCCATCCCTTCCTCCTCTTCGGTTTAGTAACAGAAGCCCCCCAGGTGTTCTCGGGACGCGAGGCCCTTCCCTCAGGGTACCCGCCCACCCGTGGGGCTCACGGGTGAGGAAGAGGGAGGCGTCTTCCACCTCAGACCACAGCCCAGCCGCATCTTCACACCTACCCTCGTGGGGTGGTTCTGGCCAAGAGGAGCCGTGAGCACCCCCGGGAGGCCATCTGGAGGGAGGCCGGCCACGGTGACCCCGAGTCCAGCGTGAATGCTCGTGGCCCCGCAGCGGCAGTGACACGAGGGGCCACAGGACACAGCGACTCACCCTGCGGAACTGCTCGAAGGATTCCTCTCCAGGTACTGGGGGGTTCACGACGATGTCCATGGCAGCCTGCCCGGACACTGGCGGGCACAGTCGCACGGACAGCAGCTTCACCAGCTGGCCTTTGATCTCGGGGTGCAGGTTGATCACCTCCATGTAGCCTCCTCTGTAGCCACACCTGCAGGGTTGAAGGGAGGAGGACCCACTGGTCACAGAGCGGCCTCAACTACGTGCAGTCGGGTCAGCCAGAATGTTCTGTAAGCATCCCCACGCCCAACACGGAGCAGCCAGGTGTGGCCGAGTTCTTCCCAATGGGACTTGAACACAGTGACATGGGCGAAGTCCACATTGCTTCCTTACAAGGAAAAAGCATGCTCTCTCCTCCTCTCTCTTTTCCCATTTCCTAAGGAACGGAGACACTGGAGCAGCAGGCTCAGTGCTGGAGATGGATGCCCCGTGTGGACAAGGCAGAGCCCGAGTCCGCGAGTGACCTCGAGGTCAGCCTGTCCTGACCTCCCCCGCCTTTGGGCTGTTATGTCACGGGCACCTTGTTTCAGCCACTGTATTTAGGGGCCTCTTTGTTAAAGCAGCTTAGCCTGAGGCCTAGCTAATACACCAGCCCCTGTTCCAAAGGGGTGCATGACTCGGGCCCGCACAGGCTCCAGGGCTGGGTACAGATTCCCTGAGGCCATGAGCACAGCCGGAGGACTTCTGCCAGAACTCCTGTTGCCTGAAAACAAAGTCAACCCAAAGGAGAGCAGAGCTGAGCAAGACAATGAGACCAGGCAAGAAATCAGAGACAGAGTCGCATCGACATCTTCCCAGACTTTTCACCCATATTAATTTTTTTTTAAAAAGCCTCTTCGGTGTAGGTCGGTTCAAGTCGAGTTTCCATTAGTTATCACCAGAAGGATCCTGACTGATACAGAGTCAAGTCACATGAAAGTAAGCTGAGATATGCAATGAGTTAAAAAAACAAAAAAACAAAAAAACCTTCCAGAACTGACTCGGCACCAGCAGTCACACTTTCTGGAGCTGTGCCTCCTCCTCTGGGCTGTGACTGATAATGTTGGGACTAATGACTACAGAAATGCGACTCCCTGAGGCAGGAATCTAGTCTTACCTTCCTCTGTATACCCCACACCCTCAACCTCAGAGCACCTGACACAACGAGACACTCAGTAAAACGCCACTGGTATCAGCCTGCAGACCAGCAAAGGCAAGTTCCCACATTTCATCTCTCAGCTGGGTCTTCCAAGGCAAGAAGATAAATTCTGGTATCTCAGAAGGGTTTCCCCTAACAGAGGCTGAAAGAAGAACTTTCTGCTTAATCCTCGGCTGATGAGTAGAAAATCAAATTGAGAAGAGCAATCTGATCTCAGGTAATCAGGATCTGAGGACTGTGGGGCATAACTCAGGATTCCAACATCCAGGAGACTATTAAAAGAATAATCAAGAACACAATGCAGAGATGGCTAGGTATGTGATAAAAACGAGCTTGAAAAATGAGTTAATAGAGAACAGACTTATTTAAGAAAAGAGCTACATAGCACATGAGTCTAGCAAAGATAAAGCGCTGCTAGGACCATAGACCAGAAAGACCAGCATAAATTAACCCCTGCCCACATCAAATCAAGCCAGCTGGGCAGTCATCCCAAAGGTACAGCTCCCTCCACCTGGCCAAAATATTTCTCCAAGCTTCACAGTTCCATCAGCCTCCAGCTCAACAAGGGAGACCCTTCCCCCATCCTAACACCTGGCGCAGGAAAGACCCCACCCAGTGTTGGGGGATGAATGCCCTAGTCTTTCCTTCTCAGCCTCTTTTGCAATTTCCCCCTCTTCTCCCACAGCTTCTGAGCACTGAGGGCCTAGACCAGTCCTTAGACCTCGTGTCTACCTACACTCACTCCCTGCAGTACGTCCCGGCTCAGAGATCTAACAACTCATTCACTGCATCTCCCAAACTTCAATCAGCTGGCTCTCGGCCCTGAGCTGGGGACTCACACAACCATCTCTATTTGGACATCCAATGGGCATCTGCAAATTCAACACATCAAAAAAACAATTCCCAATCTTTTCCCCAAACCTGCTTCACCCACAGCCTTCCTCATCCACTGATGGCAACTCCATCCTTCCTGTTGTTTGAATAAAAAACTTGCGAATGAAACTTGACTCCTCTCTCTCACAATCATCTTTTCCATCAAGCAACTCCTGTCCACTCCACCTTCAAATATATCAGGATCCAGGGTCTCCTCCGCATCTCTATCCTGGCCCACAGTACCTCGCCTGGCTGTAACAGCCTCTTGTCTTAAGTCTCTGTTCCTGCCCCTACCATACAGTAACCAGACAGTGGTTAGTAAAACCTAAGTCAGGTGAGTTTGCTCTAATCCTCCAATGGATCCCATCCTGCTCTGAGTAAAAGTAGAAACTAACCGGGGCGCCTGGGTGGCTCAGTTGTTAAGCGTCTGCCTTCGGCTCAGGTCATGGTCCCAGGGTCCTGGGATCGAGCCCCGCATCGGGCTCCCTGCTCGGCGGGAAGCCTGCTTCTCCCTCTCCCTCTCCCCCTGCTTGTGATCCCTCTCTCGCTGTGTCTCTGTCAAATAAATACATAAAATCTTTAAAAAAAAAAAGTAAAAACTAACCTAAGTAGCCCAGGTGATCTGGCCGCCTCTGACTTCTTTGGTCTCAACATCTGCCACGTTCCCCCTCATGCACTCGTTTCCAGCCCCGTGTCCCTGAACATTCCAGGTATGCCTCAGGGCTTTTGCACATGCTATTCCCGCTTAGAATGCTTCTCCCTCAGATACCTGCCTAGCTCCCTCCGTCCTCCTCAGTGACCCTGCCCCCACCACCTGGCATTCCCACTTCTTCTCTATTTTTGTCCACCGGACACATGATTTTATTCATTTGTCTACTGCCCCTCTCTCTTCACCAGAAGCTAGCTGTTAGGGCAGGAATGGCTGTGGTTTGCTCCCTGCTGTACCCTCAGTGCCGAGGTCAGTACAGGACTCACAGCAGGTCATCCGTAAGTATTAGCTGAGCGAACAAGTACAGGACTGGAGCAGACTCCCTGGCCCCCGTGCTAGGGGGAGGGGCACATACAGCTTGGTCCCCTGGCCTGACGGCCATCTGTCCACTCAACCTGCCTTCCCTGGCCCCTCCGATTTCAGTGTTGGAGCCGCAGTGATAGAGCGGGCAGAAAACACTAGTGTTGGAAGCTGTTGTAGGTCCTGCTTTCATCTGCATCGTTTACCGTGGTCAGGTTTCTTTCAAGCAGGACCTTATTTTACATGAGCCTCTGCACAAGGGCTGTCCTCACACCACAGGGCTCCCAGGCGGGGGATATGGCCTGTCTCCTGTTTCTTGGATCAGCAGAGGCCGTAGGTAGGGGCAGCCTTCTCCATCCAGCAGGGTGACTGGAGGCAGTGGGAGGGAGGTGGACGCCAACGTACTCGCCCATGTAGCCCTTGGAGGTAGAGTGGAAGGATGCAAGCTCCACGTTGCTGGAGTACTCGGGCCCCATCTCGTAAAGCACCTTCTTAAAGGAGTGGAATTTGCAGTCTGGAGAGTACACGTTGTCCTGGTACACCTGGGGGAGAGGACAGGACAAGCACAGTCACCCAAATTCCCCAAGAGGCCTGAGCTCATGCAGGCTGCTGCCGAGGGCGGGCATGGGTGCTCAGGCTCAGGCTGTGTGCTATGAAGCCCAACCTCTGATGCTACTTCCAGGAATGAGCCAGGCCAAAGGAACCTTCCAGAACAAGTAAGGAGGAAAGGCTTTGGGCTAGATGCCCACTTGATTTCTCCCATTCCCCCACACTCACCTCCACCCAATCTCCAGACCTTTCTACCTCATCTGACCAGTGAGGACATCAAGGACTCCTACCTGCCCAAGCCAGTTTTCTCCCTGAATGTTTACTTCCTTCCATAAGACTAATAATGAAAGCAGTCCATGTAGCTGTCCTCTGACCCCCCACTTCAAGTGCTAAATGTGTTGCTCTCTTGGCCCTTTACGTCACCTACCCCATTCGGAACCATTCTGTTTCTCTGTTCATCTCACTGCCAGCCTTCCACAGACTGCACCCATGAGCAGCGTCCACACATGCCCTGTTCTTTCCTGTGCACACAGTCTACACTCAGCAAACAAGCACCCCACTCCGCCCTTGGGGATGAACTTCCCACACTCATGTTGGGGATCAGGGAAATGGAGGCTCTCGGGGACACTGTGGGGCCACGGGAGGGTCAGCCCAGCTCCACCTTCAACAAGCTATGCACAGCCCTCCTTCTCTTCCTCTCCCACCTTCTCCTCTTCCCAGACCTGAAGGGGAGGAGGTCTGCACACCAGGTCACTCTGCTGCCCCATCTCTCCTTCCAAAATGAAGACTGTTAACACCTGATACTAATATAACCCTGTATGTTAACTATACTGGAATTAAAACAATATGTATTTTTAGACCCATCTGCTAATCATGGCAACAATGTGATGGGTAAGCCGTGTGTGTGTGCGTGTGTGCGCAGGGGTCAGGCGGTATGGGGGGTGCTAGTGAGCAAAGAAATGAAACCAATGTGCTAGAAGCTACCACTGACCAGAAATCAGGAAGAAATGAAGAAGTGGAAAGAGAATTTGACAGGCCTTGAGTTTCTTCCTTACAAAGCAGGAAAAGAACAAGCAGCCTTGGCTCCAGAACTGGGGTTTCAAGGAGCGGCAATCATGAAATTAAGATTTCCCTACCCTCCCCCCACACACACACACACAGGCTGGTAGACACAGAAGCACAAGGAGGCACAGGAACGCAGCATTATGCCCACCCAGAGCCCACTCTCCCTTCCTGAGAATGAGTCCCTCAACGTGCCCTCAAGGAACACTGCTCCCCCCCCCCACACCCGCTCTCAGGGGAGAGAGCTCACCCCTTGCCTGGGGCCTGGTCAATTTGCATACTGCAACCACTGGCCACAGTGATTGGTTCAGCAATGGGCGTGTGACCCAAGCTGCACCAATGAGGCTCGATTCTGAGACTTTTGCAGGAATCACCAGGAAGAAATGGTCTTTCTAGGCTGGGAAGACAGCAGGGCTGTGTGTGAGGCCAACGTGGAAGGACAGAGAATCTGAGAGATAGGGCTGGGGTCCCTGGACTTAGCCCCACACCTGTTACCCCTACCATCCTTTAATTTTTCTTTTAAGTTTAAAGTGGTTTGGGTTAACTTCCTGAAATTTATAACCAAGAATCCAAACCAATATAGGGATGATTTAGGTCACAGTGTCATAGGTTGTAACATCCTCATCCTTGGTTAGAATCACTCCTCCAACACCTAGAAAGTTCTCTCTGGTTACAGAAGAGTCAAGTCTGGCTCCCTCCCCCTAGAAGAGAAAGCTCAGCCTCACTCCCCACGGAGGAGAGAGCTGAGCAACTCTTACCTCATCAGCCAGGAGAAAGAGCTTCTCTTCCCAGGCAAAGTGAATCACATCTTCTATGCACTTTCTGCTTTGTACCTGACCTAAAAAAATCCCCAACAAAACCAGAATGCAGCTTGTAATGCTGTTTAAATTGTCCCTAAGTAAGAACCCCACCCAGAATCACTCAGGTGTTCTATGTTCCCACACGACCCTTAGGGATCACCCTCCCTAGTTGCTGTGCCTGATAAGGTGTAGTCAACCTCTAGGGACCCCTGAGTGTTGGCCCCATCTGTCTGACTCATTTAAGCCACGTACATGGAGGGAGAAGTGTCTCACACTCAACTTTCTTGTTACTCTTATGAGAGTGTTGTGTGTGTGTGTGTGTGTGTGTGTGTGTGTGTGTGTGTGTGTGTATAGAGGGATATGTTTGTCTGGGCTAGAGGACAGTGTCCTAAAGAGCAGGAAAATAAAACTGAAGGGGTTAAATCAATCAGCTCTGCCTCCCCCACCCCTTACCACACACCAAGAGCAGCCAACGGAGAGAATCACACTGGCTGATAGAGAGGTCGCACAATGTCCCAGAGAGGCACTCACAAGCTCCGTGAGGCAGGGACAAGATCTGTATGGCTCATCGGCTATCCTTAAAGCCAGTACTCAGCAGGTGCTTGGCAAATATTTGCCACGTAAGCACTACATTAACAAGCCTGTGCACCTGCTCTGGTGTCTCCTGTCAGCCGCCACGTGGGAGCTATGCATCGCTGCTGATGACCGGGAGCACACTGCAGTCCTCCCTTTCAAGGTCCCTCCCTTTGAGGACTTGACTCAACACAAGCAGTGGAAACCACCACCCCCCGTGTTACAGAAATGAGTACAAAGGGCAAAACAGTACTCTCCCAGTTCACAGGAAATACCATGGGTTTGAGGTAGGGAAGGACCAAATGCTACAAGGTGGAAATGGAAACTTTCTCCCATGTTTCCTGACCCCTACTCTGGGCAGTGCCAGAGGTGCTCCCATACTCTCCAGGAAACACCACTACAGTCAGGCTTGCTGATTGCTTAAAAAAGGCTGCTTCTTTACTGTGCACGTATGTGTATCTATGGATATTACCTATAACTCTGTGTGTATGTGTGTCTGTCTTTGCACATTATTTATGTATACATATATATCTTGATGCAGAGCAATACGTAGAGTATATTACCTTTTTGTTAAAAATAAAAATATCTATGTTCTTCTCTGTACGAGAACATCAAGAACATGTCTGGAAAAAAATTAGCTATGTCTCACAAAAGCACTGTATGATTCAACCAGGATCTCAGCCTTGAACTATCTAAGCAATGAACCAATTCCTTTACTAAAGGTCCAACTTTTCTCTTGCCAAGCAAGCGCTAAACCAGGCTTCCTATGAAGCTCAGGGTTCTGGGATTCCGGAAGGACGGCAGCCCTGGATTCTACAGGAACCAGCCACTTTCCCACAGACTGACAGGTTGTGGCTACCCAGGGGGCTGGCTGAGCCTGCCAGCAAACCCTACTGGGCTTGCCTCTGATCCCACTAACTATCCTGTTAGAATGCAATCAAAGATCTGAGCAGCAAGAATATCAAAACCATGTGCACATAATGCCAACGGGAGTGCAAAGAGGAATTAAGTCAGGACCAGGGCCTCAGAAAGCCTGCCGCTCAGCAGAGGGAGTGGAGCCAGGATATGCCCATGATTCCACTGAGGTGTGCAGCGCAAACCTGAGGACAAGGACAGAGCTTGTTTCTCTCCAGCGCCTGCAAGTCACTCAGAACATGCCTCAGAGCCAGTGGATGGATAGACACATGCGGTGGGTGGTGTCAAAGGGACCAGGACACAGCTGTGCCCAGCAGGGGGAGACACGAGACCACCTCACAGAAGGGATGACTTTGACACAGAAGGCTGGAGAGGGGTCTTCCAGGCCTCTCACCACAGGCTGGGCCAGAGGAAATTTCCCACAACCTAATGAGAAAATCTGTCACTTGAGCCTGCTCAGGGTCCTTCCCTTCTTCGAGTAACAGAGCTCAGCTGTTCTGCCAGGAATTGCCTCTTTTTGCGCTCCAGCAGGGGCAAGGGACACACACCTGGCCAGAACCTTGATTTGACTGGTGCAGGGATGGGCAGGTGACCCAACTTGGGCCAAAGAGTCTGGCCTGGAATTTTTTTAAAACTATGGGCGAGGCTCTCTGCTGAGGTTGCTCAGTGGGCAGGCCATGGCTGGAGCTGCTGAAGGTCACATCAAGGACAGAGCCTTCCTGAGGACTCCACCCAAGACCTGGGAAAGGGATGGAGGTACCTAGGACAATGATGCTGACTCAGGTGTGCCGCTCTACCCCTGCACTTTACAGTTCTAGGACCCAACCTCTTCAGGCTTGAGCTGGGTTTCTGTCTTAAAACTCAGAGTCCTGGCTTATTATCCCAATCCATCTTGACACCTTTCAGCCAAAGTGCTCACAGTGTGTGGTCCAGACAAGATACATGGCCATCACAGGTAGGTTTCTATTTTTCATCCCCCATCTTCCAAGGCCTGACTGATATTTCACACATTCAGACCTCAGAAAGCAGAACCAGCTTCTGCCACTCATATAGTTACTCTTTAAAAATTACTCATATTAATATACACTCACATGATCCCTTTACCTAAAATAGTCAAGTCTTTGATGCAAATATTTCTTCCCAGACAGCCAGGCAAGAAGATATACGTAAATGCCTGGCTAAGAAGTTACCAGCCCTCTAACAGAAACTAGGCATACAGAGTATTTCCCAAGATATAGGACCTGCTACTACTCCAAGCTGGGACCAGGAGCATCAGCATCACCTGGGAGCTCGTTAGAAAAACAAATTCTCAAGCCCCCCACCCCCGACCTAATTACATCAGAGTTCCTTGGAGTGGGGTCCAGCAGTTTGTTTTTTAACAAGTTAAAGTCGGAGAACCAACGTCCTCGGGTGGTGGTTCTCATCCTCAACGCAGGGAATATTGATGCCTGGGCCCGATCCCCAGAGATTCTGGCATGCAGCCCTGCCTTTAGCATTTTTAAAAGCTCCCTTTGTGATTCTAATGTGCAACCGGGTTTGAGAAGCCAGCTGTAGTCATTTTCCTACTGCGTTCTGGTTAGACTCTGCATCCCTACCTCCAGGGAGCTGATGTACATAAATGAGTGTTACAGCCAGCCGCACCCATTTTCTGCACTCAGGAATTCAAGTGGTGCTTTCAGCTGATTGAAGCATCATTTGATGTTCCAAAGAAGCAGATTCCACAATCAACTCCAACTCGTTTTGGCCCTGACCCAATTTATCTCAACAAAGGAGGAGAGAGGAGCCCTTGTTCTCGGCATCCAAATAGCACTGGGGGCAAATGAAGCCAGTGGCCCAGAAAGATCAAAACAGGGAAGGCTGTGCATTTTTTTTTTTTAAGAAAAATATGTAAAAATAGGAATGCTTTTCAACTTCTGGAAACAGGGTTTTTCAGTTTGTTTGCTGTTGTTTTTAACAAGGCATTTCCTCCTCAGGTCTCAAAGTACACAAGTAACATTGTGTCAAAGAAAAAACGCACACACCAGCATTCTGATAGCTGGTTCAGCAAAACAACTAGGAGTAAAGGTAAAACGAGGCCTGTGATTCATGGGGACAGGTTGTGTGTAAATAACCTCAAGGAGATTCTTTGCAAATGCAAGAACGTAAAAAAAAAAAAAACAAAACAAAAAACTGGTTTTAATAATAATACAACCCTGTCCAAAAAAAAAAAAAAGCCTGCATTTGTTCACCTCCTAAGCTGGCCTGGCTGGTGGCCGATTTTATGGCTTTATGTTAGCAAATCTGGCACTGGATTGGGAAACTGGGAGCAAAGAGAACGTCACATTATTTAACTCTTTAGTGTCCAGACGTGTAGTACACCAGCTGCCCTGCCCCCACCGCCCAAGAAACTGGCGAAGAAGTGAAGCACAGACCTGTGGGGTTCCCAGGGTTGATGATACACAGCACCTTGGGGTCACAGTGGTCTTTGGCCTCCTGCAAGGCCCGCCGGAGCTCGTTCACATTTAGGGCCCAGCAGTTCTCCTCATCTAGGTAATAGTTCACCTGGATGGCATCGAGCTCGGAGATGACAGCCGAGTAGAGGGGGTACTGTGGGATGGGGATCATCACGCCGGTCCGGGACTTGCCACCCCCAGACACCAGGATCTTCAGGATTGTCTGCAACAGAGAAGTCACTGCTTCCAGGGACACCGCCAATCTCCACCCTTTGGGGGCTGCCAGGCAGACTCCCCAGGAGGCCCCAAACCCAACCTTTTACCAGCCACCCCGCTGCCCGCCTTTGGTGCAGGCCCATGTGAGCTGCTTGACTTCCCTGAGTCTCACGGTCCCCATCTTTAAAACGAGGTCTGCTGTGAGGAGTAAGCAAAATGAAATGCCTTAAAGTTCTTAGCACAGTAGTTAAAGGACTCAATGCTTATACAAAGAGGCCTTTTAAAGCAGTAGTCCACAAACTGGCCCCGTCTTGGCCCTTAAGCTCATTCTGTATGTCCTGGCGGGGAGGAGGGACAGGAATCTGTCTTGTTAGTAATTACCGGTGCCCACGGCTGGGCAGACCCTTAACAAGGAAGGGACTGTCGAATCAGGATAAAATACCCATCTTCTACAACCAGGTGGCGCTTGAACCCGGTTGTTTCCACCGCTGTGTGGCTGAAGGTTTGCAGGACTCCTGAGAAACCAGGCCACACGAACCCCGTGGGGATACTGGGGGAGGTGGCAGTAATTGATTGCAAACCCTGTTCTGGAGGAGTTCCCGCCTTACACAAAGGCTCAGTTCCTTGCTGCAAGAATGCTACTCGATTCAGAAGCTCAACAACTTGATTCTTTTCACTAAATCTTGAGGACACCTCCCTCCGCTGCTCTAGGACCTCTGCCTGTACGTGGGCTTCTCTGGGAATTAAGAGAGGCCTTGACAGCAGAACACAGTGGAAGATGCGATGGTTGGAGACCTGAGCCCCAACACTAGAATCCCAAAGGTTAAGGTTTAAGGTTACTGGGCCTGTTTCGTCATGGGCTCCAGTAAAAGCTGAATGCATCGGAAAGGCTTTGGGAAAGGATTAAAGCACTCAACAAACATCAGAAACAAGAGCCTTGGAGGTCAAAAGACGAAGATAACCCCATTAAAGGAAGAGTCAGCACACACTCCCTGAGGAGGGAAAATGAATGAATTGAAGGCACCAGCCCTGATTAGGCACAGGAAGGAGCATGCTCCATGGGAATGGATGAACGCAGGTCCCTCAGACCCAGGACTTCAGAGCCCTTCTGCTAAGCACACTTTGATACCAGCCCCTCTTCACCCCGTCCACAGCTGACCCCCAGCCCAAGCCACCTCTTTCCTCAACTCCTAAACGCTCGCTCACATCCATTATGCCCCTTCCCTGCCAAAGTTAAATCTTAACATAAATCCCTGATTCGTCTGTCACTCCCCCCACCTTCAAGTCCTTCAGTGGACATTGTTCTTAGGACAATGACCTAAATCCTCAGCTTGGCCACTAAGGCCCTGTAGGACTCAGGCCCCAGTTGCCTCCCTAGCCCACTTCTGGAAACTCTGGCCCTTGCTACATGTACTTATTCACTCCGACTCTCCTTCTGCAAACATACAGCCGCTTTCCGGCTCACAGCCTTGCACATGTTGACCTTCTGTTCAGAACACACTGTCCCCTACCTACCCTGTTCATGCCTACGTATCCTCCAGATCTCTGCTCAGCCATCCTTTGTGAAATCTTTGTGCTCCCCACAACCACCCCCGCCCCCGCTGCTCCTCCCGCGGCACTCTGTCCTCTTCACCCAGAAGAGAAACCGAGTGCTTGTGGTAGGATGTTTATTTATGTGATATTAATGCTGGTCTGGTCCAGCACTAGGGTGTAAGCAGGGGCCAGGCTTGTTTGGTTCCCACGGTCTCCCTAGCACCTGGTACAGCACCTGGCAGAGGAGGAACACCAGTATGAACTAAGTGAGAGAAAGGCCAATGCCACCAGAAAGACAGGCAGCCTCGAGTGCCCAAGGCTCCTCTCCAGCTGGACCCTCGGGTGTGCACTCTGGGGGGAAACCAAGGCTGCGGGAGACAGCACTGCCTAATAAGCCACCCTCCCACGTACAGAAATGCCGTCACTGGCTCCTGTGGTCAGATAAATGTTGTCGGGGTCTGCAGGCACGCCGCCGTCTCTCCTGGTGACGTAGGCAGCCACGTCTTCACGGATGCAATTGACGCCCTGGCTAGCGCTGTAAGACCCTGTAAGACAGCGAGCAAGACAAGTAACTGGAGGCAGGATGACTGGCTCTATGCGGTTGGTGACAGCCACAGAATTACCTGGGGTGCGGGGGTGTGGGGGAGGTCTTAGACAGGACCCAACTCCCACTACTCTAGGCTGCAGAATCGTGGCAAGCTGCTTAACCACCTATCCGGCCTTCATCCACCCACCCGCTCATCCATCCGTCCACTCATCTGCTATCTCTCCATTCATCCACCTGCCCATCCACCCACCAATCCATTCATGCTTTCAACATTCACAGAGAAGTTAGACATCAAGCATTATCCCAGGCCCTGGCATCCAATCAGGCAAATGTGCCCATACCTCTTTTATCCACCCTCCTGAGATTCATACACATTCTACAACATATAATCACTACTGCTAGGCTTGCTCTGTCTTTATCACCACTGCCTACACATGGTTCCACAGAACCTGGAGGAACGGCAAGAGCCTTCTGCAGCACTGGAAACGTTCCATGTCTTGATCCGGGTGAGGGTTACTAGGTTTGTTAATGCCTCAATAAAGAACTTAAGTTTTTTAATGTCACGCCACTGTTTTTAGAAAGAATTTGAGAATAGGTACTTGCACATGCACAGAATCTGGTAGGAGTCCCAAACTGGTTGAACTGAACTCTCTGGAGAAGTAAAGGGGAGGCCGGGGGTCAGAGGTGGGAGGCAGACTTTTCACTCTATATCCTTTTACACCATTTGAATTTTAGACCACATTTAAAGAGAGCCAGCCTATTCCTTCTAAGACTACTGCAAACCCACCACCAGGAGGTAGGATGGGGCTTCTCTGGGCATCAGTATCAGTCAGCCCAGGCCCTGCGCCCTGCAGGCACTTCACGTGGGCTGTACTCAAGTGGGCCAGCCAGGCTCCGCCTCAGTGTCTGTGCATCACTGGACTCCCCCTTCCCCTCTGGCCAGCCGTAGGATGGGGAGAAGAGGGAGGGCAGGCTAGGCCAATTCTCTAAGGTTCCAGTGGCAAACATTAACATGTATCAAATCCAGGTGGTGGGTTCCAAGTCTTTTGTTACATTACTTGGGGTATTCTAATGCATTTGAAATATTTTATAAATTAAAACAGTGGGGAGGTACAAATGCTGGTATTAGAGAATCCGTCCTCTACGGAGGGACTGACTTGATTATTTCTGAGCTCCCAATCTCAGAAATATTTCCCTGTGCCTTCTCTCAATGCCTGCCCCTCCTCTCCATGGGGCCTGTCCATTCCCACACCAGCCAAGCCTCCCCTTTCTCCTACCTCTAGCTCATCCACTTCCTTGAGTTCCCAGGCCTTCGCCCCTTGGCAAGCTCCCCGCCCCTGCAGGCCACTGACTTTCCACCCTTTCCTTCAGCTTTTCTGTTATGCTCCAAACCACACTGGTCTTTCAAAGCTCAAATCGTCTCTCTCTAGGGGGCCTGTCATAAAGATACTGCCCCACGCCCAGCCTCTCCCCTGACCTGCAATTTCTCCAGTTATTTATTGTATACACATGAAGCCTGCCTCCCCATGTTGACTGTAAGTTCCTTGAGGGCAAGGGCCATTACCTAGTTCTTTTGTGCATCTCTGCTAGAGCAACCTATCCTCCTGCCTGGCCCCACCCCACTACACCCCTGCTTAGGACCCACTGCCCTCAGACTGATGGCAACCTGCCTCCCATGGCCTACAAACCCACATCATCACCACTGCCAAACTTCCCAGCCCCATCACATACCGCCTCATCCAGACCTCTTCACTTTATCATACTCAGTTCTCAAACCTCAGGGCCTTTGCACACACCATTTCTTCTGTTTGGCATGCATTTGCAGGTTCTCTATTACTCCCCGTCCACTTGAATTTGAATCATATTTGCTCCTTAAACCCTCCCTCTACCTTAGAATCCCTGGTTATAGCCCCATAGCTCTCTGCTTTTTCTCCAAGAACTCATGAAAACTAGAGATTATTTTTTGTGTGAGTTCTTTTTAATGTTTGTTTCTCCCAAATCTGACCGTGAACTTTGTGAGCATAGAAATTCCATCTGCCTGGTTCACCAGTGTCCCTCAGCGCCTGGAGCGGTGCTCCAGGAGGGCTAGATAAGGACCTGCACCTCCCTGGATGTCCAGATTCCACCTTAATCTTATGTAAGATCCAAGATACAACCTGAACTGAATTACTCATCAAACAGAAAATAAGGAAACTCTAGTCAGAAGTAATTTTAGGGGCGCCTGGGTGGCTCAGTTGGTTGAGCATCCAACTCTTGATTTTGGCTCAGGTCGTGATCTCAACTGAGGCCCATGTCCGTCAGTTCTGCGCTCAGCAGGGAGTCTGCATGAGAGTCTCTCTCTCCCCTTGGCCCTCCCCCTACTCATGCATGCTTTCTCATATAAATAAATAAATCTTTAATAAAGGGCACAATAAAAACACATCCAGATGAGCTCTAAGACCCTGTTTACATATTTAATAATCCCGACCTGGGTCAGGGTCGCCCTGAGCATACTGACATTTTCCATTTCCCTTACTTCTATGGGCTGGTAGGCTTAGTTGACAGAGCACCACCCCCAGGATGACACTGTCCTACCCCCTGCAATGGGCAGGGACTGGTGGTGAGCCCCAGGGACAGCGCTTCTCCACACCTGACAAGGGGCTTTAGCACATACGTCAACCTCCTTCAAAAGCCCAGGAGGTGAGTAGAGTACTTTCTAGTTCAAGGAGGAGAGAGGCTCAGGGAGTACCCGCCTCACCTATCCTCATAGGGTCCTCAGACAGAACTCAGTGCAGGTCCCCAAAACCCCACAGGCCAACTTTCCTCTTGCTACAACACCCCAAGAGGGGACTCACATGAACGTGGCCTCCCAAACTCTTTCCCACAGCCCTGGCTGACAAGAGTTGCAAAAACTTGATGAAACTTCCTACAGGGAACAAAGAACCCCTCCCACTTCCCCAGACATTCACATCAGGTATGCAGAAGGCCAACACTCCGTCCCCCTGCCTCTCCTTGCAGCTTCCAGGAATCAGGCCCATGGCCACGGGGTCTTTGAGAAGCGCCTTTGTCCTGTGCGCTGGGCAGAGGGCGCAGGAGAGGAGACTGCAGGCTGGGCCTTTGGGCTGTCGGGTTGTTCTCTGCCAGCTTGTGGTTTCGGCCTTGCCACACAAGGCTGGCCCTCACCCTCCCCAGTCTGGCGGGCAGGAAAGCAAGGGGGAGCTGGCCCCCTCCTGAGAGGGACACCCTGAAGGACAGTGACCAGACTCGGACAGAGGGCTGGTGGAGCAACCACAGCAAGGAAGGTGGTAAGCACGGGGCTCTCACTGAAGGGAAAGAGCAGAAAAAGGAAGGGGAGGGGCTGGGGGATGACAGAGAGGCCAAAGGTAGCTGATCCTCTGCTGAGCAAGCCACAAGAATCACTCTCCCACGTTCCAGAACATTCAGGAACGTGTCCTAAAGAAGCTCTAAGAACAACTATTTTTCCTGGGGCGAGGAAAGCTGGATCCCCTGTGTAGGCGTGGGGCAGAGGAATGGGGCAAAAGTAAACAGAACAAAGAACAGGAGATGAGAACAAAGAACCAGAGGCCCAGAGACTAGAAATCCATCTCAGCAGCAAAGGGAGAGAGAGAATCATTTTCACATCTACGGGGGCCAAATTCCAGGGCCTCCCTCCATGGAGTGCTCCCTCCATAAGGAGGCAGATGGCTGGGCGTGGCCTTCCAGCAAAGAGGACCAAAGGCCGGGGTGGTGGGAACACAAGGAATGGGAGGGTGGACAGCACGGTCAGAAGGAAGGAACCCACCAAACGGGGTTCACAGGCATCTCACAGCACTCCCCTTCCCCAATAACTGCCTGCCCCTTCCTGCCCATGGGGGTGACAGACAGGCAAGAAGGCTGGACAAAGCCGCGCACCGCCCTTCACCCGGCCTGTCACTGAGGCCCATCCCTGGCTTAAACCCTCTGCTCTGAGGGGCGCCTGGGTGACTCAGGGTAAGCATCTGACTCTTTTTCTTTTTTTTTTTTAAAGATTTTATTTATTTGCCAGAGAGAGACACAGCGAGAGAGGGAACACAAGCAGGGGGAGCGGGAGAGGGAGAAGCAGGCTTCCCGCTGAGCCGAGAACCCGATGTGGGGCTCGATCCCAGGACCCTGGGATCATGACCTGAGCCGAAGGCAGACGCCCAACCGACTGAGCCACCCAGGCGCCCCAGCATCTGACTCTTGATTTCGGCTCAGGTCATGATCTCGGGGTCCTGGGATCGAGCCCTGCATTAGGCTCCGCACTTAGGAGGGAGTCGGCTTGAGGATTCTCTCCATCCCCCTGCTCTCTCTCTCTCTCTAAAATAAATAAATCTTTTTAAAAAAACAAACCAACCCTCTGCTCTGACAGAAGGGTCAGTTACTCAAGCTGGCTCCCAGGTGTAAAGCCAAACTCCAGGCCAGTGTAGGCTCTTGCAACTGAAGTGCCCTGGTCCTCCAAAAGGTATCATTTACCTCACTGCCCAGCTAACAGGAGCTGTACAGAGCAGACAAGAAGAGGAAGACTGTTTTTCATTACTCTGCGTGTCACCATGCCATACACGTTCACACACACACTCACATGAATAACTCTCCATTCGTGGCCAGGGCCCGGGCCCACACTCAAAACACATGCCCTCGGTACCCACTTCATGCCCTCTGGGACCTGGCTAGTCGGGGGGCCTCACCCAGGCTGTTCCCGCCACAAGCCTGTAGGATCCGCCGGGCTCGTTTCTTAGCATCTTCTGGGAAGCTGGGGCTGTCCAACAGGTTTGGGTAGGTGCAGAGTGCCATCACCTGGGGGAACAGAGGCGCGGGCTGGGCTCCCAGCACCCCCCCACCCCAAAGCGCCAGGAGGGGCACAAGGACCCTGAGCATTGACCCTGTGAAGATGACAACTCCGGGATGTGCTGGAGCATGCCTCTGTACGAGGGCTCCAGCCTGGGGGAGCTTGGGGGTGCACAGGGAGGAGCATGCTGGGCTCTTTGCAGCAGGAGAGATGCTGAAAGGTGGACTACATCATGACCTGGGCTTGGGACCCAAAGGGGGGCTGCCAGAAGAGGAGCCGGGGAAGAGAAGGAGCCTGCCCCTCAGTCCCTCGCCCCAACTCTTCCAAAGAGGACAGCAGTTCACACACCCAAGGCCACAAGATCCAGGGGGCTCCTGAGCCGGGACCAGGGCTGAGCAGGCAGGTGAACCCCAACTGAAAGGAGCACAGACCCCTTCCTAACTCACAGACTGCGTGTCCTCCCCCACGCCCTCAACCCCCTGCCCCCTTTCTCACCATCATCCCCTTTCCCAGCCAGAACTGAAAGCCGGGTCAGCTTTCCCATCTCTGTAACAGAAAATCACCCTAACCTCACAAATTAAGAGGATTAAGCAAGGAAATGTTTGCAGAAGTGCTGGTAAACCCCAGCTCACCGGGCAAGTCTAAGCTGGTAGCTTAGGAGCTGTGCCAAGAGCACTGAGGGGAGGTGGGGGCTTGTGGCTCTGACACCAGCTGGGTGACTTCAGGTGGGAGCTGGCTTCTTGGAGCCCCGCTCTTCTTCAATGGTACAATGGGGAGTGACCCGGCCTACCCTCTGCTCTCCTCCCACAGGCACTTGTGAAGAGGAGACAAGTGTGAAGGCTGCAGGATGCCAGCACCAGGTAGAAGCTGGGTTTGCCATAGCCAGAGGCAGAACTGGACTTGGGAACGTGTCAGGCAGCCAGAGAAGGCTGAGGCAACATTCCTGCCCAGAGCCCCAGGCATGTGTGGGGAACAGCTCTGGCCTCTTGCCTCCAGAGCTGCGTGAGTCTAGGATAGCCAGGGCCCTCCAGCCTCCTGCTGCCTCCGCCTCGCTGGCAAAGCTGCTCTGTTTGGTCTGATCCATTTCCCCATCCTGGGCCCAGGCTGGGGCCTCTTACATTCCCGGGCAGCTGGTGCGCTCCTGAGGTCAGCAGCAGTGGCCACGGGAGGGGAGGCCCAATGGATGTTCCTCAGGTCAGTGCCAGCCTCGGTTCTTTTCCCCAGACCCCGTGCAAACTCCCTGAGCTAAGTAAGGTCCCCACACCCCTCCACCCAGAGAGTAGGGCAGGGTCCGGGAAAAGGGCCGGGGCCTTCAGGGCTCAGCTGCCCTGCTTGCCCGAGCCTATGAACCTTAACCACGTAAGTGCCGTATTTTGCTCCAATTCTTCTTTGCCACTGCTGGTCTCTAGCCTCTGTTCAGGGGGCCCTATGGCATTTTCCCACCCTGTTTTTTACCCTCCAGCCCACCAATCCCCCAGTTTCAGCCCACGCAGCATCCTTGTGGCTGGTGCTCACACTGGAGCATAAAACCGCCTCCTGGAGACCCCAGGAGCAGGACGGGTCACAGCAGCAAGGCAACAGGAGAGGAGCAGCTGACAATGGTCTCCAACCCCACACTCTCCTGCTGGGCCAGGGGTGAGCACTTCATGCTCACTGTCGCTCTGGGGCCCCCAGCTGTCCTCCAAGGCAGGCTCTGGTGATCTGCACTTGCTCAAAGCCACCCAGGTGGTAAGTGGCAGAGTCAACACTCAAACTTGGGGTGTCTCACCTGGGATCAAAGTACCTGGACCCCCACATACCACCTCCCAGCCCACTGGGCCTCTACCTCTCCAAGCTGCCTCTGATGCGCTTATCAACCAAGCTCCGAACTTGGTATCAGAGACCATGACTATGGAAGGGCATCCCTGGGAGCCTCGTACACAAGAGTAACCCCAAAATGAATCTAGGCATTCTCGACAACTTTGGAAGGGGAGGAGGCTGAGGGAGAGACCCGGGGGACATGAGGCCCCGGAGGGGGCTGCTACTTTAAGGGCACCTCCCTGTGGGATTCTGATGCCTGCTGTGTCCGGAGGGGGCTGGACGGGGGAGCAAGCAGGGATGAGAGGAGCTGGCTGGCCCTACGAGCCTCCAGTTCTCTGCTTTCACCCAGCAGCCTCTGCTCCTGAGGGCCAGCTTACCTGTCGGAGGAAGGTTATTGGCTGCTGGCCCATGGCCTGGGCGTCCCCAATGTTGGCACGGATGACCTCAGTGAATGGTTTTTTGATACCCTGAGCAGAGAGAAGGCAACAGGTGGTTACTTGGAGACTCGCAGATCCTGGATTCCAGAGACCAAGCGATGCCCCCACAGGATATTAATAAACACTCCTATTTTGAGCCTTACCAGGTGTCAGGCGTCGTGCCAAGCCCTTGACATGGCTTGCCCCATTTAACCTTAACCACGACCCCATGAAGAACTAGTATTAATCTCATTTTACAAATGAGGAAAAATGAGGCTTCAAAAGGCTAAGAAACTTGCCTGAGATAACATAATTGATAAATACAGGACTGGGATTTGAAGCCAGACTCCAAGATGACTCTTCTTGCCACTATGCTCAGCGCCCCCCACTTTGAGAAGGCTGAAGAGCTCTCCTGGGCTACCACAGCACGCTGAGGAAGCTGCAGGTCCACGGCCGCCAGTCAACTGGGGCCTGCTGGGGATGCCTAAATAGAAGACCTTGGGGCAAAAGTGGTGGGAGGCAGGGGTCAGTAGCAGAGGCCCCCAGACGTCAGGGAGAGGCTCCCACAACTCGCCCCCAAGCACGGTTCCGCCTCAACAGCCTAAATAAATGGCAGGGGCACCACGGCCACCTGCCCCTCCAGAAGATCCCCGATCAGCGGGGACCTCTAGGCTTGTTCCCTTGCAACCTGGCTTTGCAGAATAAAGAATGTGGGCTGATTTTCACTTAAAAAAAAAAAAAAAAAAGGCACCAGAGATGGAAAGAGTGGCTGCAGAACAAACTCGTGGCCACTGCCTAAGCAATGTGTTCAGCACCAGAAGGAGGTCCCAGAGGGACTCAGACACCTGCCAACCTCAACGTCGGGGAGTGGGGGGGTGGGGGAGTGACTAAAGGACTCCCCGCTGCTGTGGAGAAAACGCACTTTGGACGGAGGTTTGTGGGGATCTGGAAATGTGGGGATTCCACAGAGCTCCCTGATAAGTCCAGAATTTGCCACTAGAAGAGTAACAATCAGCAGCAGGTTCAAGGACCTCCCAGGGTGGCTGAAGGATTCCCCGAGACAAACACTACGAAAGCACTTGGCAGAGTACAAACATCATCATCTTACAAAGCCCGGCCAAGGACAAGGTCGACAGGGTCGTGGGTAGAGTTAAGAAGGCTGTGGGGCAAGGAGGTGGCAGGACCGAGGGGTGGCCTGGGTGCAAGGCCTGGCCACCTTCCCATCTCCAGCTGCCCTTTCCTCAAGGGCATGCTAAATTCAAATTTTAAAAATACAATTCTATGTGGTTTTTTAAAAATTTTTTATTTAAATTCAATTTAGTTAACATGTAGTGTATTGTTAGTTTCAAGGGTAGAATTTAGTGATTCATCAGTTGCATCTAACACCCAGTGCTCATTACATCAAGTGCCCTCCTTCATGCCCATCCCCCAGTTACCTCATCCCCCTCCAGCAACCCTCAGTTTGTTTCCTAGAGTTAAGTGTCTCTTAGGGTTTGCCTCCCTGCTTTCTATGGTTTTGACCCTTGTCTTTTCTCCATTTCCCACAATGTGGGAATAAAAGCACCTTTAGAAAACTTTCCCTTTTCAAAATCAGTAATATATACCTTAAGTAAAACACAGTGACCTTAAGGGACGAAAGTAGCTGGCAAAGAAGTTTTCCTGACCCTCCCCTGCCACTCCTAAGACCCTCCCATATATCTGGCTGCTCTGGAGTGAGAAGGCATGGAGTAGGGGACAGAGCAGGCTGAGGAGGGTGTCTCAGAAATGGCCCTGGACCTTCATAAACAGGGCTTGATAAGTCTCCAGAAGCTTATGGGGGGAAGAGGCCTTTTAATTCCCTGTGTCCCTTCTGCAGAGCTCTTCAGGGGTGGTCAGTATGAAAAGAGGTCCCAGGGTGCATGGGAGAAGCAGCTTAAGTGTCCTGAGGGCCAAGGCATATGGGTGGCACCACCCTCTGCTCCAGGGCTAGGACAGGGGTGAGAGCAGGACCCTGGAGACAGACTGTGAGGCCTGTGGCCCCAGGGCTCACCCCAGGGGCAGGAGGCTGGCAGTGGAGGAGGGGCCAGGCCACGGTGTGCAAAGGGGCAGGACCCACCCACCCCTTGGCCCCAGCCTGGGCTCCGGGCACAGGTCCTTCTGTCAGCCTGTGAACTGCCACAGCCCCCCAAGCCTGGCCAGCGGAATACAGGTAATTTCTATGGTATGGGCACAGTCCATTCTTTGGTGGGGATAAAATCTGTCGCAGTCGAGAGCCAGGAACCAACACACAGCTGCGGGCCCTCAGCCAGCCCAGTGCAGGGAGAGGATATGCCTGGAACAGAGCCCTGGATGTTCCTTTCCCATGCCCGCCCCCTGCACTGCTCAACCGAATTCAGGGCCTGCTGACAAGAAGCCTAGGAACACTGAGCATCTCTTTTCTTGAGTCTGGGTACCCACAGACCCCAGACATTTTGCTGTGATGGATGAGCTGGGGGGGGGTGGGGGAGATTGGCTCCCTTGTGGGCAGCAGACCAGCCTGCCCAGCCAAAGGCCTCCATACAGAGGAGACTGTTCTGGGCAGATTCCTATCTCTAGGTACTCAAGGTCCACACGGGATGGGAAATACCAAGGAGCCAGGGACAGACTCCTGCCCAGAGTGACTCATCCAGGCCTGGTAGGCACACCCAGTGGTGACCTTGCCTCAGCCCAGCCCCCAGGAGCCTGTCGGGTCAGCAGGTAGCATCCAGTTTCCTCCCACAGTATCCTAGAGCACATCTAGATAATCCACTTGCATACATCCCGCCCAGAACTACTTCCCTCTGGGACAGTGAGATAAGATCCTACCCAGGGGAACTCCTTCCCCACCATCCAGCTTAAATAGGGATCAGGGAATAAGCCCTCAGGTTCAAGAATGGCATATTTCAGAGGGTGTTACCAAGGAGAAGGAAAAAGACTATCATTGTCCTTCCCAGTTGACAGGCCCAACATCACTAGGAGGGTTGAGGGCCCAATGATGATTCTAACAGGCTCAAGGCAGTTTTCTTGAGTGAGGGATGGCTCCTGTCATTTCATGTGATACGTGGGGTGGGGGGGGGCGGGGAAGAGTTGGTAGGGCAGTTATATCCTGGAACAGAGCCCTGGATGTTCCTTTCCCATGCCCGCCCCCTGCATTGCTCAACCAATTCAGGGCCTGCTGACAAGAAGTCTGGGAACACTGAGGGGCACCTGGGTGGCTCAGTCGTTAAGCGTCTGCCTTCGGCTCGGGTCATGATCTCAGGGTCCTGAGATCGAGCCCCACATCGGGCTCCCTGCTCAGCAAGAGGCCTGCTTCTCCCTCTCCCCCTGCTTGTGTTCCCTCTCTCGCTATGTCTTTATCTGTCAAGTGAATAAATAAAATCTTTAAAAAAAAAAAAAAAAAGTCTGGGAACACTGAGCATCTCTTTTCTTGGGTCTGGGTACCCAAGGTCCCACCAAGGTCCCCATGGGATGGGAAATACCCTGAACTCTGAGGGTCTGTGGGAGGGTCACCTGTAGAAACTGAGACTCACAGGGCAGAAGCAGGAAGGAAAGCTGATGAGCTCCAAATAGGATAATTCATGACGGCAAGGCTAAGGCCCAGGCAAGACAGAGCAAACCCTGCAGAATGCATTCCCAGACCCAGAGAGACTCAGCATGAAGGCGAGGAAAGGGCATCCTGTGGCGCTTCTCCTCAAGCAACTCTCATTAGTTTGAGAAAAGGACTCTTAAGAGTTCTAACTGGTTTCTAGCTGTTTTCAAAGCATCATTACTAACATCTCAAACTAGTCTTTAAAAGAAATAAATTGGCCCCATTTTGCAGATGCATAAACTGAAGGCAAGGTGCTCTAAGAGACTTCTCTGAGGCCCACAGCATGTAAAGCAAAGCCCAGGATGCAGGTCCATGGTGACCTGGGCAGGGTGGGTGGTGGAGGGTTTGTTCTACTAGAAGCCCACACTACAAATTTATTTTAAAGTAGCATCTTGGGGCGCCTGGGTGGCTCAGTCGGTTAAACGACTGCCTTCGGCTCAGGTCATGATCCTGGAGTCCCTGGATCGAGTCCCGCATCAGGCTCCCTGCTCGGTGGGGAGTCTGCTTCTCCCTCTGACCCTCCCCCTTCTCATGTGCTCTCTCTCTCATTCTCTAATAAATAAAATCTTTAAAAAAAATAAAAATAAAAAAAAAAAAAGTAGCATCTAAACTCTAAAGAAAATGACCAGTGAGATTTCACCACCTGTGCTTGGAACAGCCAGGGTTGCCGATCTTAGTTCTCAGCTAACTACAACCATGTGCTATCTAGCACCTTCCATTTTTACCAGTGTAGATGCAGTACAAACTGATGTTAACAGTCATAATCAGTTTTTCCCTCTATTTATGAATGTTTTGCCCCAACTGTGTGTACTTTACAAATAGAAGTAAAGCCACTCCTCTGTCTCTACTTGTGCCAACTTCCTCCCTTCTTGCAATAAAGAAAAAAAGAAGTAGGTTGAGGAAGAACTGACAGATCTTTTCAAAACTCCTACTAATTGCAGCTTATTTTTAAGTGCTGCTCCCAGTGAACACCAGGATCTGAAAAGCTAGTACTTTCTCCCCCTTGGAGCTTGGAGCTGTTGTCAGCGAGAAACAGGGCCTCCCTGAGAGCACACAGACGGCACTGGAGGAAAATGGACCCTTTCACACCCACTTAGCCAACCACCCCTCCCTCCTTCAGGCTTTCCTGAGCATTTTCCACTCCTATCACAGAAGGAAGGAGGACGGGGCTCGCCCGGCAAGCCACCTCAAAGTCAAACACCAGAACCAAAAGGCAACACAAAGACCAGAACACCTTCAGATGGACAAGACGGTACAAAAGTCAGGGCAGGGGTTGGTGGGGGGATGAATCTCTGGGCCCACCAAGCCACCTCTCTCCTTTTATAGACTGGGGAAACCAAAGTCCAGAGAGGATATGAGATTCACCCCAAGTCACCCTACAAATCCTTACCCATCCCATCTGTACCCAATCAAACCCTTTATAACATCAGTCCAGTTGTGATCATTGCAGTTCAAAACAGAGATAGAAAAAAACGACGCTGTGCACAGCCAAGCCAAAAAAAGAAAAAAAAATGACTGGGAAAATATGGCTCTCTCAGAAGGGGCACTGTGTAAGCCAGCGAAGTAGAGCGAGGCTGTCTCCCAAAATGAAAGGTTTAAGTGAGGCTATGCTGGCTTGGCTGAGCTATGTCTTCAGCACCTAGACCGGGACAAAGTGAGAATAAAACGAGAAGGGAGGAGCTTGAATGAAAGCACCAGAAAGCAGGTGCATAGAAAACTCAACTTACTCAAGAGTAAGCCATGGGAATGTGGGGCATCTGTCCCAGAAATCACAGGGTGTTTCCAGCTTAAATGACCAAGAAATTTGTCCACCTCAAACATGGAACCATACCCTGGGCTGGAAACCCTTCATGGTTCCTCACTTCACACCGAAACCCCCACTCTGCACCAGAAAAGTCCTGAGCCCGGCACCCAGGACTCCAGCCCACCTTTTCTGTCTCATTGATCTCCCATATCCCCCTGCCATAGTGCTCTTCAAATAGCACCAACCCCTGCCCCAAATAGCCAGAACTTCCCAACCTTCCATCTTTGCTCACAGCTCCCACGTGGAATTCTCTCACATTTTTCTCTGCCTGCTAAAAAATCCCACCAGTCCTTAAAGAATTGGTGGGGGAGAGGCTCAGGTCCAGAGAACAGGTGGGCAGTCAGCCTCCTGAAGACAAAGACAGGACACCTTTCTGTCCTAATCATCCTCATACTTCACGGAGCCCACACCCAAGCTGCTATTTAGCAAAAGGTAGATAGAGACAATTCCTGGAGCCCTTACCAGCTCTGAAACCGGAGGAATTAGCTCTAAAGTGATAAGCCAGGAACAATTTAATCTCAGCTTTGTTTTAACAGGGAGACTGTTGTCTCAAGGACAGGCAGCTCCAGTTGTCCAGATAGCCACAAGGAGCAGAGTGGCAAAACTCATGTTTTCAGTCCCTGGCCCACCTCAGGCCAGGGAAGCACAGAAACCGAGCCAGTCTTCTGTGGGCCAAACCTTAAACTTAGCCCTGCAAGAAGTCAGAGGGAGACCCTGGACTCTGACTTGTTCAGCTCACTATTTTCAGCCTGGAGAACTGGGCATCCCACCACTGCTTCCTCCCACGCATTCAAGGGACACTAAGTGATCAACTCGCCCCAGAGTCACCCAGTCTAGAGCCTCTGAGAGCAAGATCAAGGAATCCTCCCCCACCCGCATTCTGGGCTACAACTATCTTAAGCAAGCAGCTGTTTCATCAGATATTACAAATCTGGGCGCCTGGGTGGCTCAGTTGGTTAAGCGACTGCCTTCAGCTCAGGTCATGAGCCCGGGGTCCCGGGATGGAGTCCCACATTGGGCTCCTGGCTCAGCGGGGAGCCTGCTTCTCCCTCTGACCCCTTCCCCTCTCATGCTGTTTCTCTCTCGCTCACTCTCTAATAAATAAATAAAATCTTAAAAAAAAAAAAAGATATTACAAATCTTAGGAGTATTTGCTTTTTTTTTTTTCATTGCCACTCTTGACTCGGCCTCCTCAATTCCACTCAGGTTAGAACTGGTATCTTACAGAAGTAGCTCTTACACACACCCAGTCACCCTGGTTGTAGGAAGAGAGAAATCACTCCTGGGGATGCGGACACTTTTACATGCAACTACAAACTAAAGCCAAGATCCCAGCCAGCCAGTCACCAAGACAAAGAAAGTCCCACAGCCATCCTACCAAGGCCCCAAAGGCTCAAGACTTTGACTACCCGCTGGGGATGAGTGTATCCCCAGAGAACAAACTGTGGTGGCCAATCAAGGTTTCAGTGAGGGGCCTAAGGGCAGGAATTGTCAGGACCCTCCTCCACACCTCCACTCTTGTCAGGGAACCACTACTGTCAGAATGACCCAAAAGGTCTCAGAAAGAAAAAAGCTTTGGGAACAAACCCAAGTCTTAGAGCCTTCCTCCCTCTCCTACCTAACATGGTATCCTTCCCAACACTCCCATCCAGCACCCCCTTACACCATTCCTCCATTTTACTTTCTTCAAAGCACTTATTCACTATCTGAAATTCTCTTATTTCCTGCTGGTTGTTGCCCTCCCCCCATGGATCTTGGTTCCACCGCGGGTAGGACAGCCACATAACGTGCAGTGCCTGGCACTACCGGTCGCTCAATTATAATTGATGAATTCAGTTCAACAAGTGAACCGTATCTGAGGGCCTTACTTTGTGCCAGGTGCCGGGAACCAGTGGGTGAAGGGATGGGAGGAGTGCATTCTTGTTTTAGCCAACCTTGGCTGAATGAAGAAGCTGGCCACCCGGGTGGGAGGAAGCCCCAGGGGGTGGACCCCAGCCGCGGACAGCTACTGCTCTCCTCCCGCCCGACCCCCGCGCGATTCGGCGACCCTAGCCTCCCTGGGCCCTCCCGCCCGGCGGGCCCCGGCGCCCGCGCTCACCCGCTGCAGCTCGAGCTCGATCTCGCCGGCCTTGAGCACGATGGGTCCCCGCACCGCATACTCCACAGCCTTCACCTGCGGGTTCATGGACTCAAGCGTAAGGATGCGCTCGCGCCGGCTCCGCTCGGGCCGCACCTTGAGCACTGCCGAGGCCTCGGCGGCCGCGCTGCTCTGACTGCGGCCCCACGGGCCCGGGGTCCGGGGGCAGCAGCCCCGCCAGACCAGTGCCGCTGCCCGCTGCATCGCGCGCCCGCCCAGGGAAACCTTGACACTAGAAGAAAAAGAACAAACACGTCGCGCACAGTCGAAGGCGGGCACCAGTGCCCCCACCCCCAAGCCCAGCCAAGGGCCCTTTCAGCGAGCGGTGCCAGCCTGGCTCCGGGGCCGGGTGCCCATCCCCCGGCGACTCGGACCCTCCACCGCGCTACTGCAGAGCCAAAGCAATTTCTGCAAAAGCTGCGCCCAATGCACGCATGCAACGTGCCTGTCGCCACCGCCTGGCCACCCCTCGCTGAGCCCAGCTAGCGCGCGCGCCTGAAACTGGCCCCGGGCTTCGGCACCCGCAGCCGCATTTCAGCGCCCAGCGCCCGCACCGCCCGGCCCCCTGCGCTCGCACACCCACAGCCGGCGGGTCCGCCCCGGACCTGCCCACTGGCTCCTGGGCCTTGTAGTTCCCCAGTCTTCTTCCTGAGCCGATGTAGAGAGCTGGCTGAACTACAAGTCCCATAGTGCTCCGCGCTGGCCTGATAGGGGGCCGGGCCGGAGGCGGGAACGGTCTTCAGACTCTGCCAGGGGCTGGGCGGGCTCTTTGTCCCCTCTGAGGGGCTGGAGAGTTGGGCTGGGGCAGGGCCAGGGGCTGTTCTTTCAGCCTTCTACGAATTTAGAGCTATTTGCCGTGTCTCCTTGGAGCCGCATCCCTCCCTCTCACAACTCCT
>NW_022589733.1:645504-698981 GCF_004348235.1 Phoca vitulina | reverse complement strand
CCCCCCCCCCCCCCCCCCCCCCCCCCCCCCCCCCCCCCCGCACTATCCAACACCTGCGCGGAGACAGGCTGAGAGATGGTGCAGTCCTCGCCCCGGGTTTCATCATCCAGGGCCCGAAGGTGGCAGTGGCCGCTCAACGGGGGCTGGTAGGAAGTGGAGCTTAGGAGTTTCGGACTTGATTGCCACTCTTACCCTTCTGAACGTCAGTTTCCTTGTCAGCAAAGCGGAGGTCTGACCCTAGCCTCTAAGGATTGTTGTGAGAATTAAAGGACCCGCACCAGGCAGGTACCAGGTGGTCAGGCTTTTCCTGACTTCATCTGTAGCACTTCCCTACCTTCATTACCTCTTTATTTCCTTGCAAGCATCTGAAATTATCTTGTTTAGATACCTCTTACCGGCTTATGGTCTATCTCCTGCATTCACCATGTAAGCTCCAGAAGGGCAGTTTTTCCTATTCATCCTATTCATAGCACCTGTAAGGGTTCCTGGCAGATAGGTAGGCACTAGTAAATATTTGTTGAAGAATGAATGCTCAGCATAGGGTAGCTTTTTTTTTTTTTTTTTGGCAAAGGTATTACCAGGCAAGGCACCTTGGCACCCCCAGAGTGAGTGCAGGGCAAGAGTCGGAATGGAAGACACCAGGTCTGAGACACCAAAATCCAGAGAGCATGTGGGAGAAGTCACTTTCCCTCTCTGGACCTCAGATTCTCTATCGGCAAAGTAAATTGGATTAAATGACCCCTAAGGTCCCTTCCCCTCTTGGAAATTCTGCGTCTAGGTGTTTTCCTGCAGAAAAACAGCCCAAAGCTCCCTCACCCCAACAAACACACACACTCAATATTAGATTTATGGAAGTAGGGGGCAAGGGGCACTTAAACACAGCAGTGTAGGGGAAAAGGTACTAGAAGATCTGGGTTTGAACATAGATACATATAATCACCTCTTGGCTGACTTTGAGCATGTTACTTAGCATTTGTAAGCCTAGTTTCCCCATCTGTAAAATGGGGGGACACACTTACCTCTTGGGACTGTGAAGATAGTTCAGTGAGGTAACTCTGAAAAAGCCAAGAGTTTGGAACCTAGTGCTGTGGGTTAGTCTTACTCATCCTTGTCAAGAGAATGCCATATAGTTGGATTAAATAAATTGATTACCAATAAAGGGGGAAAGGGGATGGAGGGAGCAGCAGAAATGAAAATCTCTCTGAATATTCCTATGTTAGCAAACTGGCTTGCCCACCAAGGACGGTTACTTGGACTTCTGATCAATGGTTCCACCCCCAGCATCCACGCGGATACTGCCTCCTTCCTGGCCTCTGTCCCAGTAAGAGATTCCCCCCAGGGAGCTTGGCTTCTCTAAGGATTCCACTGCCTTCAATGTCATGTTCTCACCTGCGCTGCCCAGTTGTGGAGAAACACACCCACACACCCATCTACCTCTAAAACACATTTAACCTTGACCCACATATGATGTAAACACAGTCCCTCACTGTTCACCCAAGGGTCAGTGCACTTCTGCTGTCTCCACCTCAGATCAGAAAGGGCAGGGGAGCTGGGAGGGTGAGTGGGCATAGAGAGATGAGCACAAATCCATTTGCAAAACTGGGAAAAACAATGCCTAGCACACAGTCCATCTACGTGGGCTCACACGTCATCATTGTAGAAAACAAATTAATGTCCCAATTGTGTCCTTTGCCACCTGCTCATGACTGCACGAGAAGAAAGCCCCCTTTCTTTCCTGTGAACCACACTTTACAATTTACAGAGCACTTTCATACTTATCACTGCATTTGAACCTGATAGACATCAATGAAGTGAAAAAGGCAGGCATTATCCTCATCTTGCAGATGAAGCTCAGAGAGATTAAGTGACTTATTCAGGTGGCACAGTCAAGTGCAGAGCACGAACTGTGATTTCTAACCCAGCGCTTCAGTCCATACATGCAGGGACCAGGCTTGTGCAGCTCTCTGGGTTTGGAAATTTGCACTGCCATTGCAATGCACTGAGCCCTAGAAAGGCTTTTGGGTGGTGGTTGTGATGGTGGTGGTGGCAATAGAGTGAACTTTGCCTTAATTTTGCCCCTATACCAGATTGGGGTGGGGCAGGAGCAGGCTTCTAAATATTAAAGATAAAACCTGATTGAAACAGTCATGAAAGTCATCCCTATGAGCTGGGTGAGAGCTCCAAATACACGACAAGTCCTTGACGATCCACACAGTTGGAGAGTCATTTGTTTGCAAGACATGGTACTAGTCGTCATTCCTCAACAAGTTTTTACTGAGCACTTCCCGTGTGCCAGGTGCTCACCTGAGCTCTGGGACTATAGTGAGTCACACAGATGGTCCTTGCCTACACAGACATACAGTTTCTTAGGAAAGGCAGACACCCATTAGATAAGCACACACACAAGCGTGTGATTGCAAACTGTGATAACCGCTGGGGAGAAAAAGGACAGTTTTATGAGTACTTATAGCTCAGAAGTCTGACTGAAGGTCTCCCAGAGGAAGTAGCCTATGAGAACTGCCCAGAGAAGCCTCGCAGGATGATAAGGGGCAGCAGTACTGATGGGTGTGGTAGACACGGGGATGTGCCCTCACTCATCAAGGGAAACCTTGCCTGAAAAAAAAAAAGGCAGGGGAGTAAAAAATTAGTTTGGGGAACAAATAAAAGCACTCAGAATAAAAAAAAAAAAAAAAAAAAAGGCAGGGGAGAATTTGCCTTCAATCAAGGGGTGTGGTCCGTAGCCAGCCTCCACCTGCCAGTGCCATCAGGGTCTGCCTCACTTGCACAGAACTGCCTGGCCTGAGGTTGCCATCACACCCTAACAGGAGAACCTCGGCTCAGCGACTAGGCAAGACTCAGCAAGTGCTGGAGCAGTGTTTGTTCCACGGCTTCCCCAGGAGGTTGGCTGAGGCTTTGGCAGGTCCGCTTCATGGTTTTTCTTTCTCTGCTCAATCCTGCTGCCTCCCACTTCCTCTTACAGAAGTAGATCCCTAATATCCATCTTGCACCTCACACTCCATCTCAGTGTGAGTGATGAGGCACAAAATGTCCCCACCCAGGGACCGCCAAGGAGCTCCAAGAAGGCTAGGGTGACTGCAGGGCAGACAGTGAGGGAGAGAAGCAGGGCTGGAAGACAAGGGTCAGAGGTGAGCAGTTTAGAACAGGCAGCCTAGGTCCTAAATGTGAGAATTTCAGTTTTCATCCTAAGAACAATTAGAAGCCTCTGGAGGGCTTAGGGTAGGGGAGTCACATGATCATATTCATGTTTAAAATTCTGCTGCATGGGCACCTGGGTGGCTCAGTTGGTTAAAATTCTGCTGCATGAGGATGGATTGGAGAGGGGCAGTTGAGGGTGCAGGAGGATGAACTGTGGCACCAACAAAGTCCAGTGTTGGCCTGGACCAGGGAATGGTGAGAAACGGCCGGGCTCTTCTGCATCCCCAGAATCTAGTATATCACCTGTCACACAGAAGTTCTCAGTAAATTTTTGTTGAATGAATAAATGAATGAATGAAGTAGACTCTATAAGATCTGTGCTCTCGAGGTGGTTGCAGTCCAGCAGGAGAAGGGCGGTGCATAGTAAGTATGGGAAGGGTAGCCCCCACGAGTGCAGAGTGGCCAGTTCTTGGAGTCAGTGAGGGATGTTCCCCTCAGCGGAACAGAAAGTGAGAGGGCTTTCCAAGAACAACAGATGGGCATTATGGGGCTACAGGAGGGATGGAAGATCTTCCAGAATGTCAAATCATGCTCAAGCTGGGTGCTTGGGTGACTTAGAGGAAACTCTTGATCTCTTGCTCCCAAGGACACTTGGGGAGCTGGGTGAGTTAGTGCCCTCAATAAACAAATGTCTTGGCCCAGGACAATGATTCTAAAGTATTATCTAAGGAGCCCCTGAATGTTTGCCTGAAGTGCCGATTCCAGACTTATTGGTTCTAAAACTCTAGGGGTGGGTTTGCCCAGGGATTTTCCTATAATCGGGAATTTTAATTAAAAAAAATTTTTTTTTTTTGGAGAGAGAGAGCATGAGCAGGGGGGCGGGGCAGAGGAAGAGAGAGAATCTTTTTTTTTTTTTTTAAGATTTTATTTATTTATTTGAGAGAGAGAGTGAGAGAGAGAAAGAGCACAAGAGGGGGGAGCAGGAGAGGGAGAAGCAGACTCCCTGCTGAGCAGGTAGCCCGATGCGGGCCTCGATCCTGGGACTCCAGGATCATGACCTGAGCCGAAGGCAGTCGCTTAACCAACTGAGCCACCCAGGCGCCCAGGAAGAGAGAGAATCTTAATCAGGCTCCATGCTCAGCTCAGAGCTGGACATGGGGTTCCATCTCATGACCCTGAGATTGTCACCTGAGCCGAAATCAAGAGTCCAGCGCTTAACTGACTGAGCCAGCCGGGCACCCCTCCTACAATCAGGATTTTGATGTGCACCAAATTTTGAGAACCACAGGTGCAATGCCAGGCTAGGCAGTATCATAGTGGGAAAAGCATTGATAAGAGAGTTTGACTTCTGGTTCCAAATCTGTCACTAATCTGTTGTGTGACCTTGAGCCAGCGCTGTCCTCTTCTTTGGCCTTAGCCTCCTCATCTGAAAAACGACCTGCATTTCTACCTGATTTCTGGGTTACTGGCTCTAGCTTGAAGACATTCCAGCCTCCCCTTCCAGCCCAACTGACTTCCTCAGTCACAGCTGCAAAACTCTGCTCACTGAGCCTCAGTGTCCTTACCTGTCAGTGAGGTGAAGACAGTGTCTTCCTCAGAGGGTTGCTGAGAGAATTAAAATTATATATTTAAATATATATACTTATATATTTTAATTATAAGTATATATTTATATATATTTAAATATATATACTTATATATTTTAATTATAAGTATATATTTATATACTTAACAGTTTTAAAACAAGCTCAGGCCAGTTTTATTACAGAAAAATTTTGCACAATTTACTTTTCACCAGTCTGTTCTGGCGTGCTTCTAATGATATTAGAGTCACCTGGGTCAATGATAGCCAGAATGCATACTCTGTAGTATTTCCCACATGTTGTGCCCAAATCAGTATTATTGCCACTTTAGTGACGGACACCAGTTTTGGCCAACATGTGCAGTATTCTATTTCAGATTTCCTCAAGACCAGGCAGTTGTTGGCGAGGATGACCAGTTTTGCTTTACCATGTCTGATCATCACAGTCTGCTTGTACCCCAGCATGTACTTTTCACTTTTCTTAATGAGTTAGAGCCTAAAGTTGATCAACTCCAGTGACTTCTTCATATTCTTTGTGGCCACCATCTTCCTGCCATAGGTGTTGGATGCCCCCCACTGAGAGCAGCCCAAGATGGCCTGGAGCTAGAAAGACTAAAATGATCCCTCTTTCTTCCTTCTTCCCTCCCCTCCCTCTTCCTCTCTCCCTCCCTCCCCTTTCTTTTCTTTCTTTCTTTCTTTCTTTCTTTCTTTCTTTCTTTCTTTCTTTCTTTCTCTCTTTCTTTCTTTCTTTCTCTTTCTTTCTTTCTTTCTCTCTTTCTTTCACTTTCTTCAGTAGGCTCTCTGCCCAACATGGGACTTGAATTCACGACCCCAAGATCAAGAATTGCCTGCTCTACAGACTGAGCCAGCCAGGTGCCCCTAAAATGATATTTTTAAAGTTTCTTTTCCCTATGGATATTAGGGTAGATTAGAAAGTCTGAAAGAATAAACACTCTACTGTTAATGATAACACTCTGCCACTTTGAGTGGTGGGCTTACTGGTGACTAATCTTTTTTTTTTTTTTTGCTTAATGTATTATCAGTGTTTTAAAAAATAATGATAAAAAATAAAAATAAGTTTTAAAAAAAACATAGAATTCCACACACTGGGTAAACTATATTCACAAAGGAATTGAAGGCAGGGACTTTAACAGTTATTTGTACACCTATGTTCATAGAAGCATTATTCACAATTGCCAAAAGGTGGAAACAATCCAACTATCCCTTGACAGATGATTGGGTAAACAAAATGTAATGGAATGTTACTCGATCTTTAAAAGGAAGGAAGTTCTGACACATGCTGCAACATAAATGAAACATAAAGACATTATGCTAAGTAGAAAGGACAGAGGAACATTACGCAGGCACAAAAGAACAATTATTGTGATTCTGCTTCTATAAAGGGCACCCAGAATAGGCAAATTTATAGAAACAGAAATTAGATTACCAAGGGCTGGGGGAAAGGTGGAATGGGAAGTTGTTTAATGGGTACAGAGTGTCAGTTTGAGATGATGAAAATGTTCTGGAGATGGATGGTGGTGATGGTTACAGAAGAATGTAAATGTGGGGCGCCTGGGGGCTCAGTTGTTAAGTGTCTGCCTTCAGCTCAGGTCATGATCCCAGGGTCCTGGGATCGATCGCCTCGTCGGACTCCCTGCTCATGATCCCAGGGTCCTGGGATCGAGCCCCGCATCAGACTCCCAGTACATGCTGGGGTACAAGCAGACTGTGATGATGAGAAACCTGCTTCTCCCTCTCCCACTCTCCCTGCTTGTGTTCCCTCTCTTGCTGTGTTTCTCTCTGTCAAATAAATAAATAAAATCTTTAAAAAAAAAAAAAGAAGAATGTAAATGTGCTCAATTCCACTGACTGTACACTTAGAAATGCTCAAAATAGCAAAGTGTACATTATGTATATTTTACCATAATAAAAAATAATCACAAGGATTTCCTGTATATTGTAAGAAAATTATAAAAGGGAAACAATGTAAATCTTAGAATGCTTATGGCCTGTTTCAGAGATGGCCACTGAGCGTTTCTGGGAGGCATTTGGCCAGGCTTCTCCATCTCTCTCTGCCACATACCAGACAGCGCCCATCCTTGCCCTTCAGTGATTCCCTTTGGAAAGGAAGGCCTCATTTTTTTTTTTTTTTTTTTTTAAGTCAAAGGCTTGAAATTTTAGGAGAAAATTAGGGGGTATTTTGTTGAGATCCCATCTGCTCTGAGTCAATTTGTGGCAAATTATTGCCTCCCTGACAAGCAAATATTAGTTGAGTTGAGCTAATAGCCAGAACACACGTATCATCAGTAAAGCTTTCAAAATGAGGAGCAAAGTGGGTTAAAGGTAAACTTGTAAAGATACAAAGCCAAGCTAGACAAGGCAACTAACATGTTCAGCATAAGTGTAATTTACAGAGATGGAGACAGAATAAAGACATTTCACAAAAGCAGTCTTTAGAGTTCAGTATTGCACTGATAACATTTCAAAGCAGAGGCAGCATGTTGTGGTCTTAGCAACCGACTCAACGAAATCCAGGAGGTATTGGAGCATGAGCAGAGGAAAGGGTAGAGGAGCGAATGAGAAAGAGCAATTGTATAAGCTTCAGGAGCAAATACAACCCCTTTCATTCAGAGTGTGTTTGTTGTTCCACATTCCTTGATTGCTTGCTTCCTGATCCTGCAGGGATGTGAACTCTTTGACTTTACTTCTTTAGTCAAAGACATTTGGGAAAGATTTCAGAAACAGTCCAAGGGACCAACATAAAGAGAATCCTGAGCAGCAAATTCAGTGACTTTAGCCATTCAGTGCCTTAAAGCACAGACAAAATATTAAGCAATGGCTTGAATCAATATTTCCAGCTGGCTCCCTCTCTACCCTTTCCCAGATTTTTTCTTCATGAAGCCATAGAATCTTTCACCTAGAGAGGCTTGCAAAATAGTTTCAGGACCTAGGAACTTAAGAGAAAAAATATTTATGTAAGGCCTTATGCTTTGTAGCTCTCATTTATTCTTTTAGCTTTTACTTATTTATTTATTTTAGATTTTATTTATTTGTCAGAGAGAGAGAGCACAAGCAGGGGGAGCGGCAGGCAGAGAGAGAAACAGGCTCCCCGCTGAGCAGGGAGCCCGATGTGGGACTCAATCCCAGGACCCTGGGATCATGATCCAAGCCGGAGGCAGACGCTTAACGACTGAGCCACCCAGGCGTCCCTATTCTTTTAGCTTTTAAATTCTAGTTCTTGTTCATTCTTCAGACCCCTCTGTGTTTTAAGAAAGGAAATGTGTTTCCTACAATCTAAAACTAATGATGTAATGTATGGTGATTAACATAACAATAAAAAATTTTTTAAAAAGAAAGGAAATGTGTTTCTTCTTCTTTTTTTAAAGATTTTATTTATTTGACAGAGAGAGAGAGACAGCGAGAGAGGGAACACAAGCAGGGGGAGTGGGAGAGGGAGAAGCAGGCTTCCCGCCGAGCAGGGAGCCCGACGCGGGGCTCCATCCCAGGACCCTGGGATCATGACCTGAGCCGAAGGCAGACGCTTAACCGACTGAGCCACCCAGGCACCCCAATGTGTTTCTTATTTTATGCCTGGGGAAACAGGCATAGATATTTACCTAGAACATTATCTGTGATTTGGGTTTAGCACCAGGGTGGCCTGGTACAAAGCTTTCTTTATTAATAAAAATATTTTTTAAAATTATAGCTAATATTTATTAAGCATTTTTAATGTGTCAGGCACTGTCCTAAGTACTTTACTGCATTGTTTCATACAAGCTCAGAACAACCCTATGACATACTTATCACTGTGATTCATTACATAGATAGGAATACTGATGTTCAGAGATATTGGGCTACTTGTGAAGATCACATAGCTAATAAGTGTCAGAGCTGAATTTGAACTTAGGACCTAAAAGGTTAAAGGTTCAGTCCCACAAAACCGCCCCCACTTTGACACTAGTCACAGGTAGAGTCCCCAAGCTATCTGCACTTCTGCCCAGACAACTACAAACTCAAGGGTCCCATGACACCTCGCTCAGGCTCAGTAATTCTCTAGAATGACTCACAGAACTCAGGAAAGCACTGTCCTTATGATTACAATTTTGTTATAAAGAATACAACTCAGGGGCTCCTGGGTGGCTCAGTCAGTTAAGTGTCTGCCTTCAGCTCAGGTCATGATCCCAGGGTCCTGGGATGGAGCCCGGGCTCCATGGGGAGTCTGCTTCTCCCTTTCCCATTCCCCCTGCTTGTGTGCTCTCTCTCTGTCAAATAAAAAAAAAAAGAAAGAAAGAAAGAAAAAGAATATAACTCAGGAGCAGCTAAATGGAAGAGATGCATAGGGCAAGCTATGGGGGATGGGAGGCAACGGCACAAAGTTTCCATGCCTTCTCTGGGTGAGCCATCCTCCCAGCAAACTGGTATGCTCACCAACCCATAATCTCTCCAAGCCTCCTTGTTTTTATCAAGGCTTCATTAGGTAGGCATGATTGCTTACATCATTGACCATTGAACTCAATCTCTAGACTCATTCAGTTCCCTGGAGTTTGCCAGGTGGGGCTGAAAGTTCCAACCCTCTAGGCAAGGGCATGGCCAGCCCTTCCCTTGAAACCATCAAGGGCTCACCTCGAGCCACCTTGTTAGTAGAAACTCAGATATGGTTAAAAGGGACTCGTTATGAATAACTAAAGACACTCCTAATACTCAGGATATTCCAAGGGTTTTTGAAGCTCTGTGCCAGGAACCGAGAATGAAGATCAAATATGTTTTGTTTTATCCTTTTATTTCACTTTTTTTCATCATTATAAGTGTCTCTTTAATCCCCATAACCTATTTCACCCACACCCACCTCCCCTTTGGTAACCATCAGTTTGTTCTCTATAGTTAAGAGCCTGTTCCTTGGTTTATCTCTCCTTTTTTTTGTCTTTGCTCATTTGTTTTGTTTCTTAAATTCCACACATGAGTGAAATCATGTGGTATTTGTCTTTCTCTGACTGGCTTATTTCATTTAGCATTATACTCTCTAGCTCTATCCATGTCATTGTAAATGGCAAGATTTCATTTTTTATGGCTGAATAATATTCCATTATATATATATATATATATATATATATATATATATATATATATATATACACACCACATCTTCTTTATCCATTCATCTGTCAGTGGACACTTGGGCTGCTTCCATAGTTTGGCTATTGTAAATAATGCTGCAATAAACATAGGGGTGAGGGGCGCCTGGGTGGCTCAGTTGTTAGGCATCTGCCTGCGGCTCAGGTCATGATCCCAGGGTCCTGGGATCGAGCCCCACATCGGGCTCCCTGCTCCGCGGGAAGCCTGCTTCTCCCTCTCCCACTCCCCCTGCTTGTGTTCCCTCTCTCGCTGTGTCTCTTTCTGTCAAATAATAAAATTAAAATAAATAAATAAAATAAACATAGGAGTGCATGTATCCCTTTGAATTAGTGTTTTTGTATTTTTTTGGGTAAATACCTAGTAGTTCTATTGCTGGATTATAGGGTAGTTCTATTTTTAGCTTTTTGAGCTTTCATACTGTTTTCCAGTGGCTGCACTACTTTACATTTCCACCAACAAGGGGGCTCCTTTTTTTCTCCACATTTTCACCAACACGTTGTTTTTTGCGTTTTTTATTTTAGCCATTCTGACAGGTGTGAGGTGATGTCATTGTAGTTATGGTTTGCATTTCCCCAATGATGTGTGATGTTGAGCATCTTTTCATGTGTCTATTGCCTATCTATGTATCTTCTTTGGAGAAATGTCTGTTTATGTCTTCTGCCCATTTTAAATTGGATTATTTTGGGAGGGTATTGAGTTGTATCAGTTCTTTATATATTTTGGATATAACCCTTTATCAGGTATGTTATTTGCAAATATGTTCTCCCATTCTGTATGTTGCCTTTTGATTTTGTTGGTTGTTTCCTTTGCTGTGCAGAAGCTTTTTATTTTGATTTAGTCCCACTGGTTTATTTTTGCTTTTATTTCCCTTGCCTCAGGCGACATTCTAGAAAAATGTTGCTATGGCCAATGTCAGAGAGATTACTGCCTGTGCTCTCTTCTAGGATTTTTATGGTTTCAGGTCTCACATTTAGGCCTTTAATATATTTTCAGTTTATTTTTGTGTATGGTGAGAGAAAGTGGTCCAGTTTCATTCTTTTGCATATGGCTGTCCAGTTTTCTCAACACCTGGGTTTTCTGTTCTATTCCATTGATCTATGTGTCTATTTTTATGCCAGTACCATACTGTTTTAATTACTACCAGTTTGTAAGATAACTTGAAATCTGGAATTATGATACCTCCAGTTTTGTTTTTCTTTTTCAAGATTGCTTTGGTTATTTGATCTCTTTTGTGGTTCTATACATATTTTAGGATTGTTTGTTCTAGTTCTGTGAAAAATGCTATTGGTATTTTGATAGGATTGCATTACATGTGTAGATTGGTTTGGGTAGAATAGCCATTTTGACAATTTTTTTTTTTAAAAGATTTTATTTATTTATTTGACAAAGAGCGAGAGAGGGAACACAAGCAGGGGGAGTGGGAGAGGGAGAAGCAGGCTTCCCGCCAAGCAGGGAGCCCAATGCGGGGCTCGATCCCAGGACCCTGGGACCATGACCTGAGCCGAAGGCAGACGCTTAACGACTGAGCCACCCAGGCGCCCCGACATTTTGACAATATTTGTTCTTTCACCCCATAAGCATGGAATATCTTTCCATTTCTTGGCATCATCTTGAATTTCTTTCATCAGTGTTTCATAATTTTCAGAGTACAGGTCTTTCACTCTTTGGTTAAGTTTATTCCTAGATACTTTATTGTTTTTGGTACAATTGTAAATGGGATTGTTTTCTTAATTTCACTTTCTGCTGCTTCATTAGTAGTGTATAGGAATGCAACAGATTTCTGTACATGGATTTTTGTATCCTTCAACTTTACTGAATTCATTTATCAGTTCTAATAGTTTTCTGGTGGAGTCTTGGATTTTCTATATAGAGTATCATGTCATCTGCAAATAGTGAGGGTTTTACTTCTTCCTTACCAATTTGGATGTCTTTTTTTTCTTTATGTTTCCTAATGCTGTGGCTAGGACTTCTAGTATTGTGTTGAATAAAAGTGGTGAGAGTGGACATCTTTGTCTTGTTTCTGACCTTAGGGGAAAAGTTCTCAGTTTTTCACCATTGAGTAGGATGCTGGCTGTGGGTTTTTCAGATAAGGCCTTTATTATGTTGAGGTATGTTCCCTCTAGACCTATTTTGCAGAGGGTTTTTATCATGAATGGATGTTGCACCAAATATGTTCTTTATTATATCACAATAGCATATAGCTGAATCCTGTTTTTTTTTTAAAGCCATTCTGCCAATCTATGTGGTTTTTTTTTTTTTTAATTCAAGTACAATTAACATACAGTGTTATATTAGTTTCAGGTCGGTCTATGACTTTTGATTGAGCATTTGGCCCATTTACAATGATAGTAATTACTGATAAGAAAGGACTTACTATTGGCATTTTGTTATTTGTTTTCTGTTTGTCTTATAGATTATTTTTGTCCCTCACTTCCACTATTACTGCCTTTCCTTGTGTTACATCAATTTTTGTAGTGACATGGTTTGATTGCCTCCTTATTTACTTTTGTGTATGTTCTAGAGATAGTTTCTTTGTGGTTTCCATGGGGTTACATATAACAACCTAATGTTAAAACAGTCTATTTTAAATAATCTCTACACCCAATGTGGGGCTTGAACTCACAACCTTGAGATCAAGACTCGCACACTCTAACGACAGCCACCCAGGCACAGCATAAGAGTCTACTTTATTTTATTTTATTTTTTTTTAATTTTATTTATTTGAGAGAGAGAGAACGATCATGACCTGAGCCAAAGGCAGTCACTTAACCAACTGAGCCACCCAGGTGCCCCTAACAGTCTACTTTAAATGGATACCAACTAAACTTCAATCACATACAAAAACTCTACTTCTTTACAGCTCCATCTCCCCACACTTTGTTTTTATTTTTAAATTTTTATTATTTATTTATTTTAAAGATTTTATTTATTTATTTGTCAGAGAGAGAGAGAGACAGAGAGCACAAGCAGGGGGCACAGCAGAGGGAGAGGGAGAAGCAGACTCCCCGCTGAGCAGGGAGCCTGATGTGGGGCTCGATCCCAGGACCCTGGGATCATGACCTGAGCCGAAGACAGACGGTTAACCCACTGAGCCACCCAGGTGCCCCCCCACACTTTGTTTTTAATGTCAAAGTTACGTCTTTATATAGTCTGTACCCATTAACAAGGACTTATAATTATTCACAAGGAGGAACTGGAAGTAAGTCTATACTTAGAGAACTAGCATCTTGGCCTTCCAGCTGCAAGGTGCTCGTTCTGGGCCCCCGCTTTTCTTTCTTGCCTCAGACTCAGGCACTCAGCTTGCTGGATTAGATGCTTAATCAGACACTGTGATCACAGGTGCACAGTTCCTCACTCTCACTGCGTCGGGACACAGAGGAAAGAAGCTCTTAGCTTTTGAAAAGTTTGGGGAAATAAAGCATAGAAAAATAATATATCTGAGAAAGAGGCAAATCCTACAAAGATTTGATGATCTTGTACTAGTCTAGAGCACCCAGGTCCCTACCATGGTCAGGGCCTCCCAGAGGTCAAGAAAGGCTCCAACCAATTCCATTATTTAAGGGTCACTTTAATTAAAGAGAAGAAAAAGCCAAAGCAGGGTACAACAATTGTGGCATCTTTTTATTCATTTATGTATTTAGTAAAATTTTTAATACTTTTATATAAAAATGTTCAAACTCACAGAAAAGTAAGACACACATATACCCACCACTACATTCAATAACTGTTAAATTGTTGCCATGGGGCGCCTGGGTGGCTCAGTCGTTAAGCGTCTGCCTTCGGCTCAGGTCATGATCCCAGGGTCCTGGGATCGAGCCCCGCATCGGGCTCCCTGCTCCGCGGGAAGCCTGCTTCTCCCTCTCCCACTCCCCCTGCTTGTGTTCCCTCTCTCGCTGTGTCTCTCTCTGTCAAATAAATAAATAAAATCTTTAAAAAAAAAAAAAATTGTTGCCATATTTGCTTCATTTATATATACTTTGTCAAATCAAAGATGCCATTGATTGTAAGATAGCCCATTATTTTATTTAACACTAAAAAAGAGAAAACACTGCCATTAATTGTTTAAACACCACCAATTTCTTTTTTTTTAAGATTTTACTTATTTTACTTGAGAGAGAGAGCACAAGCAGGGGGAGCAGCAGAGGGAGAGGGAAAAGCAGACTCCCCACTGAGCAGAGAGCCAGACACGGGGCTTGATCCCAGGACCCTGGGATCATGACCTGAGCTGAAGGCAGCCGCTTAACTGACTGAGCCACCCAGGCACCCCGAATGCCACCAATTTTTAAGATACATTCCAATTTCAGGGATATTAAGATTTAAAAAAGTGTGTCTAAAGATTATGTGTTATATAACTCCATTATATGAAATCCTACATCAAATAAAACTAATCTGTGGTGAAGAGATCATCAGAACAGTGTTTCCCTCAGTGAGGGACTGGAGAGAGGATTGATTTGGAAGAGGCAGGAGGAAATTTTCTGGCGAAAATATTCTGTATTTTGATAGAATAGTGGCATTTATCAAAACATTTCACTGTAAGACTTAACATCTGTATATAATACATAATATTGTATGTATTATACATCAGTTAGAAATTAATGTGGCACTTGGGTGGCTCAGTCGGCTAAGCATCTGACTCTTGATTTCGCTCAGGTCATGATCTCAGGGTCGTGAGATCAAGCCCTGCTTTGGGCTCTGATCTGAGCATGGAACCTGCTTAAGATTCTCTCCCTGCCTTTCCCTCTGCTCCTCCCCACCCCACCTTCTAAAAAATAAAATTAAAAAAAAGAAGAAATTAAAATAACAAATTGTGACTTGAAATTTGATTTTTTTTGATAGAGCATTTTAAAAGTAAAAGTAAATTTCAATAAATTCTTCAGCCTGCATCTCCAAAAAATAAGAATATTCTTTTTTTTTTTTTCTTTTTTTTTTTAAGATTTTATTTATTTATTTGACAGAGAGAGACACTGTGAGAGCAGGATCACAAGCAGGGGGAGAGGGAGAGGGAGAAACAGGTTTCCCGCGGAGCAGGGAGCCCGATGCGGGGCTCGATCCCAGGACCCTGGGATCATGACCTGAGCTGAAGGCAGACACTTAACGACTGAGCCACCCAGGCGCCCCAAAAATAAGAATATTCTACTATATAACTGCAATGCCATTATATCATACCTAAACATTTAATAATAGTTTCATAATATCATCTTTGGTTCATATTCAAATTTCTCTAAGTGTAATTGTCTAGTATTTTATGTTTGTTGCTTTTAAACTTTTTATCAGAAAATAAAACACATATACAGAAAACTGTACGAAACGTACATAGCCACCACTTATGACAAAAGATAGAAATTCGCTGGCAACCTCCGAAGCAATCCCTATGTTTCATCTCAATCACAACCAGCCTTTTTTCTTTCTTTCTTTCTTTTTTTTAAAAGATTTTATTTATTTATTTATTTGACAGAGAGATACACAGCGAGAGAGGGAACACAAGCAGGGGGAGTTGGGAGAGGGAGAAGCAGGCTTCCCGCTGAGCAGGGAGCCTGATGCGGGGCTTGATCCCAGGACCCTGGGATCATGACCTGAGCCAAAGGCAGACCCTTAACGACTGAGCCACCCAGGGACCCCACAATCAACCCTTTTTCAAAGTGACCACAATTCTGAGCAAGATTCCCTGAGTTTCAGCATGTTGGTAGCAGGTTCTTTGTTTCTGTGCCCTTTATACTCAGTTGGATACAAAATCTTTGGCTCACATTTTCTTTTCTAGATATCTTAAATATGTGACTCTATTTTCTTCCAGCATAAACAATTACTGTTGAAAGTCTAATGAAAATCTAATTTTTGTCCATTATAATTCACTTGGATTTTTGGCCTAGTTACAAAAAGGGCCAATTTTAGTCTTTTCTTTAGAATATGTCTTAGTGTTTGTCTTTCTGGGTCAATATTTTCAGTTTTAAGGTGTGCCTTTTCAAAATGTAGTTTCAAATCTTTTTTTTTTTTTTTAAGGGGAGTGGAGGGGCAGAGGGAGAGGGAGAGAGAGAATCTTAAGCAAACACCATGACCAGCGTGGAGCCCAAGAGGGGCTCGATGTCATGACCCTGAGATATGACCTGAGCAGAAATCAAGACTTGGACACTTAACCAACTGAGCCACCCAGGTGCCTTATTTCAAATCTTTATTTTAGGAAAGTTTTCTTGAATTATAATTTTTAGTATATGTCATGTTGTCTCATTGGTTTTGTTTTCATTTGCAGTTACTCCTAATATAGCATGTTATATCTTATTTACATGACTTCACTTTCTTTCAAATTCTTCTTCTTTCTTTATTCTGAATTTAAAAGCCTTTCTTTTTTCACCTTCTATTTCTCAAAAGACAATATCTGTAGTATGTATTCACTCTTGTCTTTTTCTGGTTTAGCTTTATTTCTGAAATAAATTACTTATTCTTAATTTTCCCTAAGTTTTGTCACTTAATTGCAGTATTTTTCTAGTTCTAATTATTGTTAATCTTTGATATCTTGTATCTTTTGAGATATCTTTTAGCTAGTTTTGAAATACTAGTTTATACTTTGCATCAGTTTTGTGGAAGGAAACCTGGTCAATTAGATTTATGAATCCATGTTGCTTAAACTGCTCCAGCCTCTTCAGATCTTATCAGAGACCCCTTGTACTCATCTAATATTGGAGCAAACCGTCTGTCACTTCAGCTGCTTTGTTCGAATCAGCCCACTCCGCCTTCAGTGAATACAATTTTGCTGGCCCATCAGTTGTGCTGTTTCTTCCCTCTGCTTTCTCCTGTATAAATGTGAATATAATGTAGATCTCATAGTGGTGGTGCTGGTTGTCCTCACTCTCTTGTATTTTTGAATTTTGTGGGGATACCCTATCATCTGACCTTGTTGTTGATGTTGTCCATAGTTGTTTTTGGTTTTACCACCTAGTTATTCTGTGTTTTTTGTTTTTGTTTTTGTTTTTGGATGGGGTGAGGATTCAGGGAGATTAAAAAACTATGCTGCTGCTGTCTCTTTCCAGAATTGTCATGGAGGAAAAAAGAGCCAGGAGAGCTCAGGAATCAATTTATTATATTTTCATCAAGACCATGTGTCTGAACCAAAGTTGAGTGTGAGTAGGCGAAGGTGGTTCCCAAGAAGCAAGCTATCATATTTTTGAATTCTATACCAAAGGAAATAGAAGGAAAACACAACAGATGTTCACTACAGTGTTTTATAAAACATTTCATTTGAGGGGTTCCACTATTTTAAAAAAACAAGCATGATAGCTCTTCCTTGGCACTGCCCGCAGAGGTGGAGACCATCTCCTACTTGGCATCATGGCCATCCTCAGACCTCTGGTGAAGCCCAAGATCATTCGAAAGAGGACCAAGAAATTCATCCAGCACCAGCCAGACCCATATGTCAAAATTAAGCACAACTGGCAGAAACCCAGAGACATTGACAATATGGTGCACAGAAGAATCAAGGGCCAGATCTTGATGCCCAACATTGGTTATGGGAGCAACAAGAAAACAAAGCACGTGCCATCCAGTGCCTTCTGGAAGTTCCCAGTACACATCAAGGAGCTTGAAGTGCAACAAATCTTACTGTGTAGAGATTGCTCACATTGACTCCTCCAAGAACTTCAAAGCCGCTATGGAAAGAGCAGCCCACCTGGCCATCAGAGTCACCAAGCCCAATGCCAGGCTGCACAGTGAGGAAAGTGAATAGACAGTGAGCATATGTGTACGTCATATTTGTGTTAATAAAACCATAAAACTACCAAAAAAAAGTACGATAATGCAAATACATGACTTGCCCTTTTAACACTATTTTAAAGTTAACTTTTAATTACATGAATGATTTACAAATACATTCCTTTATAAGAGATTAACACATACATAAGGCTAAAGTCCTCTTTGACCACCTCACAGCCCAAATCCCCTGGCTATTTTTTGATGCCTGGCTGACTTTGCCTCATCTTCAACAGACTTCTGATCCACAACCTTCTGCCCTGCTGGGAGCATTTAAAGTCATTTTAACATTAACTAAAGTTAAATGTGATTATGAAAGTGAATCCATTAATAGCCATTTGGGGAGGATTATCTGTGCTGTTGTCCATTCGTACAAAAGTGTGAATCTTGAGAATGGTTGAGAATTTAAGAAATTTGGCTCTTTCTCTGTTCTTTAGCCTGGTGAGGGCCTTGAGTCATGGTTTCATCTTATCAGTAATCTTACTGTTTCACTACAGTAACTAGCGGGCTTTTTCGCTCTGCTATCACAAGGTTTGTTGAAATCGTTTTGATTATAATACATTATGATTCAAGTTGCAAAAAAACCCTACTCATATTGGCTTTTATAAGGGATACACTGGTTCATGGAACCAAACAGTGTGGAGGTATTTGGCACTTCAAGAGTTGCTGGATTCAGGGCTCCAATCAGATCATGGCAATATGCCTTACCCAACTTCAGGGGCCCTCATTATATTGCATGGCATGAGCCCAACACTATGTACTCTTGGCAATGCCCTGGTAGTCTTGTGTTGGGGGGTTCTTCTCTTTGCTCTATATTCTCTGTTTGTTGACTCCCTCTTAGGGGCCTCCCTTCATAGCAGTAAAAGTGCTGTAGTAGCTCCTCTCTCCACATCCTCCCCTCACCAGTAGCAGGAGAGAACAAGAGGACTACCTTCTCCCAGAAGCCCCAGGAAAAGTCCCATCATGATTCACTGGCTCTGACTGAATCACGGGCCCAGCCCTGAGCCAATAACTAAGGTCAGGGGAACATTGATGTGCTGATTGGCTCATGCCTGGTCAAGGTTGGCAGGTTCTTCAGAACTTTGTGAGTGGCAGTGGGGGCGGGGAGTAGCTGGGACCAGGCATGGTTAACAGAGTGGGGCTGTGACAAGGAATAGCTCCATCTGGCTTAGATGGCACCCCCTCTTACAAGGCAGCATATTATCATAGTTGAGAGTGTCAACTATGGAGCCTAATGACCTTGGTTCCAATATTGGCATAACCATTTAAGGGCCATGCGACCTTAGGGCTATGTGACCTTAGGCAAGTCACCAAACCTCTTTGGGCCAAAGCTTCCTCATCTGAAAAGTGGGGGATGATAGCAAGATCCCCCCTAAGATTGTTGTGACATAAACTTGATTATATATGCATGAAACACTTAGAACAGAGACTGGCATGGGATAAGATCTAAAGTCTTTGCCATTATTGAGAGAGATTTAATGATCCTGAGGACAAAGTAGAGGAAATGTTCCTCATAGTAAGTATTGAATAAAGGGTAGGGTTCCTTTGACCAAAGGCTATGAGATAAAGTGATGGGAAGTGATCCCTTTCATTAGCTCATCCATCTAAGAATGGAAAGAAGAGCTTCCAGGGTCCATGCATGTGCGTGACGGGTGTGGTTTGCACCGAGGTGATCTGGGGATGAGGGCATAGCTGTAGAATGCCGTTAAGGACAACCCGTTGTGAGATTTGATTCACAAACATTGTTCTAGAACTTTAGACTCTGATTCATGATTTTGCTGCCAGCCTTGGGAGCAGCAACCACTTCGGTTTGTGATGCAACACGCTGATTTATAAACCATTTATAGCTCTCCTCCACACTTAACACAGCCATTCCACAAATGACTCAGGTTGCAACCAGAGGGGAAACTGGGGACTGTGACTGAGCTTTCTCTATAACAGAGTGTAAATTGTCCTTTTGAATAGTGCTTTTTTCATAAATCCCAGGTCTCAAACATGGTAATTAAGAGAAGCCTGAAAAACAAAAGAGGCTTGTGTTCCTGGCCCTCTTTTCAAACCCCAAATGTTGAATTTTCTGTGCCTGTGTCTTGGCCTGGCATCTGATTCCCCCCAACAGCCTCCTCCCACCCTTTTCTTAGTAACAATCTCAGATCCTGGCAGCAAATGGCATGTGAAGCTGGGCACATTTTTATTCTACACACACGGCGTTATATAAATCTTCCTGCTTTAAAGTAATTTCTTTTGCCCTTTATCTCTTTTGTGTGCCTTTAGGAGTCTGCTTGGATTCTTAATGGGCCATTATCCTTGGCTGGCTTTGCTCTTGCTTTTAAGCAAAACATATTGATTCCAATGACTTTCATCCCGGTATTCACACATTTACTGAGGGCCTACTATGTGGCCTTTGCCTTGCCGGTTGCTGATGTAATCAGAGAGCTTCTCCCTATCCTTTTAAGCTAGTTTTTTAAAAGTCCAAAAAATTCTACTTCATTTTTTTTTTCCAAAAAAATTCTACTTTAGACACTGCCCCCTTTTCTTTTCTTTCTTTCATTCTTTTTTTTACTATTAAAGGCATAGTTTTAGCTAAAGGCCTAATTCTTATATAGTTATCCCTATTCTAGGCAGTTAATGAAATGAGACTGAGGCCATCAATTCTCCAAGGAAAATTTCAGGCTATGTTATATTTCCATGTTTCCTAACATGATTCTGAGGGCATCCTCCTCCTCTCATTCATCTTGCTTATTTTTCTCATTTTTCTAAAGTTAAGTCTACCTCATAGCTTTTTAGGAAAACTTTCCTGGATCCTTCTGATTTATATATTCCTCCCCTTGGCTCCCTTGAGTCTGCCATTCTTGGAGAAAGCATTGCAGTTTGATAGTAAGCACTGATTTAACTGTCTGTCTCCCTCACTAGTGTAGAAGCCAGGCAGAGACCATGTCTGATTGGACTTACTATCCCCAGTGTCTTACAGGTAAGTATCAAGTGAACGAATGAGCACATACTTACTGAGTACCTACTGTACCAGTCACTGTACTGTACTAGGCTTTTGGGACACCAAAATCTTGTTTCTTTAAAGATTATAATCTGGTGGAAAGATACACACTAGGTTAATAATTGCATGTCACTATACAATCTTGAACGAAGGAAAACAACAGGATGTTAGGAGGCTGTGTGGTAGGAGGACACAGGGTGGATAAACAGGACTTTTGCCTGGGTGGAAGTGTAGAGGGAAAGGTGGAAGGGCTTTTTGGCAGGAGACTTGGAGGTGTACTGAATGAGTCAGTAGATATGTGAGTGAGTGGGGGAGAGGGGAAAGAGGACTAGCCTGCTTGGTTATCATGGGCATCTGTTGACATGGCTTGTCCTGTGTCCTTCTGCAGGTAATAGCGCCCTGAGTTTTCTTCTTGGGAATCTAAGCCTTCTTCATTTCCATCCTGATCTATGCCTTTTTCTAGTAATGGGCATTTGACTAGTGATCGTGTGATTAGTCTAGGGATGAATATGGACCTAAGTCAAGTCTGGGAGTCTCAGCAAAACTATGAAGAAAGACAAGTATTTATTTCACTTAGGAGTCTGTGTTCAAAAGAAAGGGGAAAAGATAGATGGAGACAAATAGATTCCTGATGATTTTTTTTCAGCACCTGGATCCAGCCATGCCTAAAACTCAGGTGGATATAGTTGTGTCTAAATTCACATATGTAGGGCGCCTGGGTGGCTCAGTCCTTAAGCGTCTGCCTTCGGCTCAGGTCATGGTCCCAGGGTCCTGGAATCGAGCCCCACATCGGGCTCCCTGCTCTGCGGAGAGCCTGCTTCTCCCTCTCCCGCTCCCCCTGCTTGTGTTCCCTCTCTCGCTGTGTCTCTCTCTGTCAAATAAATAAATAAAATCTTTAAAAAAATAATAATAAAATAAATTCACATATGTATAGGGGTGCCTTGGTGGCTCAGTCAGTTGAGTGTCCGACTCTTGATTTCGGCTCAGGTCATGATCTCAGGGTCGTGAGATCAAGCCTTGTGTCAACGGGGCAGTGTGCCTGAGATTCCCTCTCCCTCTGCCTCTTCCCCTCTCATGCTCTCTTTCTCTCTCTCTCTCAAATAAATAAATAAAATAAATAAATTCACATATGTATGGCTCTCAAAGCTGTTGGCTAAACAATTCTCCCATCTTTTAAGTAAAAAGGCTTATAGCCAAATGGGCTTGAGCTCATTTTCACAGGGCCTTGGTCACTTGCAACTAAAAGTGTCTTTATTAATACAATGATTTTAACTAATATTTTGCTAAAGCCAAAGGGTGGGGGCACCTAGGAGGCTCGGTTGGTTGAGCATCTGACGCTTGGTTGTGGCTCAGGTCATGATCTCAGGGTTGTGGAATCGAGCCCTGCATCAGGGTCCATGCTCAGTGCGGAGTCTCCTTGAGATTCTCTTCCTCTCCCTCTGCCCCTTACTCCCCAGAGCGTGTTCTTGTGCTCTCTTGCTTTAAAAATAAATAAATCTTTTTTTTTATTTATTTATCTGACAGAAGAGAGAGAGACAGGAGAGAGGGAACACAAGTAGGGGGAGTGGGAGAGGGAGAAGCAGGCTTCCCGCTGAGCAGGGAGCCCGATGCGGGGCTCGATCCTAGGACCCTGGGATCATGACCTGAGCCGAAGGCAGCCGCTTAACCGACTGAGCCACCCAGGCGCCCCGAAAATAAATAAGTCTTAAAAAAATAATAATAATAAAGCCAAAGTGGGTGGGGGAGGCCAGCCGAAGCAATTGTGGAGGTCAGTTAGCCAGGAGGGGCAGCCTAAACACACTCGTATTTCCTGTACTGAGCCTTTATATTCTACAGCCTCGTCCCCAGAGATCCAGAGCCTTGGGTCTGCATGGGGGTTTGAGTGTCTAGTAACAGAGCACTGAGGGAGGGCTGGTAAAGGGAGAGACAAACAGAAACCTTCCCAAGCTCCGCCAGGACAGGGAGGCCCAGGTCCCCGAGGTGCTGGAAAAGCACAAACTGCCTCGGTGTCTGTCGGAGGAATGAGTAACAACCTTGATTGAAGAGAGAGTGCTGGCAGGCAAACTGGTTTTTGCTGGACCTGCAGAGCCAGGCAAGCTGGGAAGGTCCATGGCCTCCGTGAGCAACAGCACTGGTGGGTCACGGCTGCCATCTAGCGCCCGAAGTCACCTTTTGCAAGTTGTTTACTGGTTATTTCCAGCTGGAAGGCTTTTGAGGGCCAACTGGAAGGAGGAGGTCATTATTACCTCTGTCTTTACGTCAGGAAGAACTTCAAGATCAGATTTTCAATATTATCTCTAATTTAGCTTATTATAGATGCAGTCCCGAAGCCTAATTGATTAGCTAGGGGAAAAGGGCAATCATTCCACAATGTTAAACTTCCATCCCATTTCAAACCTCTAGGGTACTATGAATTTTATAGATAGACTAGATAGATAGATGATAGACAGGTAACTAAAAAAATAAATCCTGTAATGGTCGTATTAATGATTCAGGGTTCTGGAAAGAAACAGGTCGCACACTCCAAAGCAGTAACTGGGCAGAGTTTAATGAAAGGGCTACTTACAGAGCAGTGGGAAGGAGCCCAGGGAAGCAATCAAGGCCTGGGGAAGCATGCTAAAGTCAGTGGCAGTAGGAAGCAGCTACAACCCATAGGCCTGATGGAGCAAAAATAGGGAGAGGACCCAGTAGGAGCTGTTCTGTGGAAGAGGCCACGTGACAGGTGCTGTGGTGCCAGCTGCTGGTTCTTGGTTGGGTTCTTGTAAAGCACGCTAAGAAGAGGATTCACGTGTGGGTCATTTATTAAGGAAGTACTCCCAGGGCAGATCGGGAGTGAAGTGGGAGAAGGAGGGTAGTGTAGGTGAGAAAGCCAGGCAAGGTGTGATCCCAGGCAAAGTCCTGTGGAGGGTTGCTTTGGCCTGATGCTGCACAGGAGCTCTGGAGGGTAGGTTATGTTTCAGAAGGTCTGCCTAGAAGCAGAGAGCTTTAGCATTGAAACTCTCGACCTGCCAGTCACCATTCAGGTGGGAGGCAAGGAGAGGAAGCATGGGAATAACCTAGGCCCTGGACCTTCTGAATGTTCAGGAAGGGTGAAGGGCTAACTCTGAGGCTCTGAGAACACTGCCTGAGCACAGCTGTGGGTCCTGAGTGTTAGACGAGCACACTGAAAGTTCAAAGGGATCCAAAGGGATCTTGGTGAAGCAAGGACATCTGCCTCACGTGGGGATGGGAGCCAGGGAGATAAGGAGGAAGATGGTGAGATGGTTTTGAAGTGCAATGGGTTTGTTTAAGGCAGAAGATAATGCATGTGAAAGATAAAGGGGGAGCCTCAAGGCACAATCAGATCTGACATTCTCAGCCAATCCAAAGGGAGCTCTGGAGCAAATACTGACCACGAGAGGAGTCATGCGCTGGGCAGAAATGACCAGGCCCTAGTACCCCTTGCCATGTCCAGCTGTTGGCTAGTAGTTGACGAGGAAGGGCATGGATCCCGAAGGTGATACAACTGGAGGCTGTCAGCTAATGGTGCTCCTTGCAGCTGAATAGCAACTTCTTTTTTTTTTTTAAGATTTTATTTATTTGCGAGAGAGAATGAGAGAGAGAGAGCATGGGGTGGGGGGAGGGTCACAGGGAGAAGCAGACTCCCCCTGAGCAGGGAGCCCAATGCAGGACTCGATCCCGGGACTCCAGGATCATGACCTGAGCTGAAGGCAGTTGCTTAACTAACTGAGCCACCCAGGCGCCCCAGCAACTTCTTTTAGAAGGGGGATCCAAATAGAGCACCTCCATAGCGGCCACACTTAATAAATGTAGCATATTTGGTCGCCTCAGCCATCTCCCTAACACCAAGAAGGAAGAGCCTGCTTGCAAAGAGTATAGGAACAAGGGTCAGAGAGAGAAATGTGGCCCTGGTGGTTCACATGAGCACATAGATCCAGCTGTGCCTGAGGCCCATCATATGTTTGCCTTTTTTTGGTTACGTGAACTAATACTCTTTGCTTAAGCCATTTTGAGTTTGAGCTTTCTGTTTCAGCAAAAGAAGATTCCTGATTAATACACTCCCTGAGCTTCACTTTACTTAACTGTAAAATGAGGTTCATGATACACCTTGCAGCGTTTGAGAAGGAAGAGGGACAATTAATGTAAAGCATAGGCACAGAGCAGATGCCCAATAAATAGTATTTAATATTATGAGAGGAAAAAGCAAAGGTGGCAAAGCAAGGAATGGACATCTCTGGAGGCCCCTCTGTGTCCAGGGCAGGCAAGTGGGCTGAGTTCAGGGCTCAGCAAAGGCTGGTACCTGGCTTGGACTGTCCAGAGGTATCCAGCTGTAAAGAAGGACAGGCCTCGGGGCGCCTGGGTGGCTCAGTCGTTAAGCGTCTGCCTTCGGCTCAGGTCATGATCCCAGGGTCCTGGGATCGAGCCCCACATCGGGCTCTCTGCTCAGCGGGAAGCCTGCTTCTCCCTCTCCACTCCCCCTGCCTTGTGTTCCTTCTCTCGCTGTGTCTCTCTGTCAAATAAATAAAATCTTTAAAAAAAAAGAAGGACAGGCCTCTTGAGCCACTGTGAGCCTGTGGATTTCTGCAATGAGTGCTCCCCAGCCCAGTGCATTATTGTCCATGTAGGAGGAAAAAAAAGTCTTCTTTCTGGCCAAAGATGAGGAATTCTCATCCTCTTTTTCTTTGCCTGGACAGTTCTTTGAATTTATATTTGTTATTGTTGTTTGCAAACTCTTCCTTTGTAAAAGTTTATAACAAAATAAAAAGAATAAACACGACTACATTTGCAGCATTGTGATAATTCCAAAGCTTTTGGGGAAAAAAAAAACAAAGCAAAACAAGAAAGAACAAAGACTTCTAATTTATAACTCAAGAGCTATTTTCAGTTTTCTGAGAGAAATGGGAAATTTTATATTTTAAAAATCTGCTGAGCTTCCCACTGCTCTTCTTCTGTTCTCCCACCAAAAATGTAAAAGCTTTAAAAGACTCATTGGGAGAGACTCTGTGTTCTGAATGCTAAAGCAATGACAGGAATAGAGGTGGGGGCTGCTGCATCTCAATTCTCCTTCTCTCCCTGAGCTCACGTCCTAATTATTACAGAGAACAAAGAGTGGCTTTGAATAGCCATTCTGGTTCATGAAGTACTTAATAGCTATTATTAAAGAAGCTCCTGCCTGGTCTAATTGCTTATTGTGAGACCGGAGCACCTACAGCCACTTTAGTAGCATGCATAAAAGACCTTGAGCAAAAATGGAGAATCAAAAGCCAGTGGAAAACATACTCCTCTGTCACCTGTCATGGTTCTTTCTGTTTTCAAGTCAAGAATAGACTAGATGATCTCAACTGATTTTTCTCATTTTTCTTAGGGTTGGTGGGACCCAAAAAGCCCATCTTTATGTCACTTCCCTTGTAACAATAAAGAGAATGGCCTGGCAGAATTAATTATTGCTTCCTTTGGGTACCTGTGGTAGCCAGCATCCAGGATGACCTCCGTGATCCCTGCTTCCTGGGATACCTGCCCTTAATTAGTACCATCCTACCCTGAAAAAAGGCTGACCTGTGTAACCAACAGGATATTGCAGAAATGACAGAGTATAACTTCTGAAATTAGGCCATAAAAGACATTGTGGACTCCTTCTTGTTCTCTCTTGGATCACCTGCTCTGTAGAAGTCCAGCTGCCATGTCATAAGGACACTCAAGCAGTCCTATTTAAAGGCCCCCATGGTGAGGAATGGGGCCCCCCTGCCATCAGCCAGTATGATAGTTTTAAAAGGTATCCACAGATTCTTTGATACACCTCCCTTCAAGAAATGAAGCTTAATTCCTTTCTTGAATTGAATGTGGACTGGACTTGTTGACTCACTTCTGTTTGTTTGTGTTTTTTTTAAGATTATTTATTTATTTATTTATTTGTCAGAGAGAGAGCGCGAGCAAGCACAAGCAGGGGGAGCGGCAGACAGAGTGAGAAGCAGGCTCCCCACTGAGCAATGAGCCCAATATGGGACTCGATCCCAGGACCCTGGGATCACGATCTGAGCCGAAGGCAGACGCTTAATGACTGAGCCATGCAGGCATCCCTGTTGACTCACTTCTAATGAGCAGAATATAGCAGAACATGATGGTTTGTGATTTCTGAGACTTAGTCTGAAAGGAATCAAAACTTTACCCTTGCTGGCTCTCTTAGATCACTTGATCTGGAGGGAATCCCCTGACATGTTATGAGGACACTCAGACATTCCTGTGGATAGATCCATGAGGCAGTGGACTAGGACTTCCTGTCAACAGCTATGTGCATGAGTCATCCTGGAAGCATATCCTCTAGCTCTAGTCAAGGCTTCAGGTGGCTGAGTTCTAGCTGACAGCTTGATTGCAACCTCATCATGAGAGATTCTGTGCCAGAACTACCCAGTTAACTGCTCCTAAATTGATAATCATTTTTAAATTTAGTCTTAAACAATATCTGCAGTTTAATATTATCAGCTAAATTAGAAGATGAAAATTTATTATTTTTCACCCTAAAATGACAGAAGCTTTCTTGTTTTTGGTTTTGTTTTTGTCAAGAAAAGCCAAAATTAATAATCAAGAGCTAGGACTGTAGTGTATTATTTGTGGAGGTTTACTGACTAATGAAACAATAAAACTGTTAAAACACAAATGACATTTACATACAGAACACAAAGAAGGGACACCTGGCTGGCTCAGTCAGTAGAGCATGCAACTCTTGATCTTGGGGTCATGAGTTCTAGCCCCACACTGGGGGTAGAGATTACTAAAATAAAGAAACAAATAAACATTAAAAAACCCATAAAGAAATAAGTTCAAGATCAAAATAATCTTTTTAAAAATCAACAAGTCATAATTGTATTAGTTTCTAGTGTACAACATAATGATTTGTATATGCATATATTGCTAAATGATCACAATAAGTCTACTTAACATCTGTCACCATACAGTTACAAAATCTTTTTTTCTTTTCAAAATAATATTTTTAAAGAAAGATTATTGGATTAAAGAGACAACAGAAAAATAGTGCAACACTTTGGAAAGCAGTTTGACAATTCCTTAAAATGTTAAACATAGGAGAGGTTTTAAGATAGCAGCCTAGGAAGATCCTGACCTAACCTCCTCCCACGGACACAACAAATCTACAACTACATTCAGAATAATTGCCTCTAAAGAGAACCTAGAACCTGGATGAAAAGAACCTCCACAACAAGGAATGTCATTGAGATGGACAGAAGAGGCAGAGATGTGGTCATGCTAAGGAAAAAACTATATACCAGGTGCAGTGCTCCACTGTCAGAAGGGAACTCAAATGTATTAGAACTTTTCCCTGAGGAGTGAGAGATGCAAGCTCCAAATCAGGCAACCCAAACAAATCTTACACAGTAGAGATGAGCTGGCAAAAAAACTGTCTTTGAAAACTAACAGGGAGGGGCGCCTGGGTGGCTCAGTCGTTGGGCGTCTGCCTTCAGCTCGGGTCATGGTCCCGGAGTCCTGGGATGGAGCCCCGCATCGGGCTCCCTGCTCTGCGGGAAGCCTGCTTCTCCCTCTCCCACCCCCTCTGCTTGTGTTCCCTCTCTCGCTGTGTCTCTCTCTGTCAAATAAATAAATAAAATCTTAAAAAAAAAAAAAAAAGAAAACTAACAGGGAATACTACAAGGAAAACTATAGAACTGTAGGGAAATCCACTCTCGGAGGGCTTGTGATCTAGAAACTAGTGCAAAAGCATCAGATGGGAAAGTGCACAGATCCTAGGTGAAGGAGACCCACTTACGAATCAGAGAACCTTCTGGAAAGGCAGGAGGCAGTTGGGTCTCTCTCCAGGGACTGAAACTGGCAGCAGCCTTTTTTGAAACTCATTCTGCAGTGCTCATCCCAGCAGTGGTGGGTGCCATTTCGGAATCTCCCTCTAGATTGCTAATGCCAAGGGGCATGACCTGCTGAAAGCCTCACCTAACCCTGCTGGGGTTGGCTGGGCCTCACAACTGACAGAATGATAACTCTGCCCGCCAGTGGACCTGCAGCAGTCAAAGCTGGTCTTCATGGCCAGCTGAGACAGGGGCCATACCCCCCACAAGTGTGCCCACAACAACTGTGGCTCTGCCATATGAGGAGGGTGCATGCAGGCCTCAAAGGGGACACAGCTGGAGCACCTGGCTTTTGTGGCCAGGGATGGCACCTCTGGGCTCCACAGAACATCTCTAATATAAGGCCACTTCTTCAAGACTGGGATACATAGCTTTACCACCTAATACACAGAAACAAACACACAAAGTTAGGCAAAATGAGGAAAGAGAGGAAAATGTTCTAAATGAAAGACCCAGACAAAACCTCAGAATAAAACTAAATGAAATGAAGATAAGCAATCTACCTGATAAAGAGTTTAAAGTAATGGTCATAAAAATGCTTACCAAACTCAAGAGAGGAACGAACACAGTGAAAACTTCAATGAAGATAGAAAATATAAGAAAGTACCTTAAATGATGCAGAAGAACAAATCAAGGATCTGGAATATAGGGTAGTGCAATTCACCCAAACTGAACAACAGAAAGAAAAAAGAACTTTCAAAAATGGGGATAGTTTGGGGTGTCTGGGTGGCTCAGTCAGTTAAGCATCTGCCTTCAGCTCAGATCATGATCTTGGGGTCCTGGGATCAAATCCCACATCGGGCTCCCTGCTCAGGGGGAGTCTGCTTCTCCCTCTCCCTCTGCCTCTCCCCCTGCTTGTGCTCTTTCTCTCTCTCTCTGTCAAATAAATAAAAAAAAAAACCCCAAAGGCTGTAACAAGAGACAAGGAATGGCATTATACAAAGATAAAGGGATCAAACCAACAAGAAGAGATAACACTTATAAATATTTATGCACCTAAAATAGGAGCACCTAAATAAATAAAGCATATATAAATTAACAGACATAGAGAAACTGACAGTAATACAATAACAGTAGGGAACTTTAAAACCCCACTTATATCAATGGATGGATCATCCAGACATAAGATTAATGAAGAAACATTAACCTTGAACAACACATAAGAACAGACGGACTTAATATCTATATATCTATATCTACCTATTTATATATAGAGAGATAGAGACAGAGAGAGAGAGAGAAGGAGAGAGACAGAGAACATTCCATCTAGGAACAGTATAGTACACATTATTCTCAAGTGCATGTGGGACACTCTCCAAGATAAATCACATATTAGGCAACAAAACAAGTATCAATAAATTTAAGAAGATTAAAGTCATATCAAACATCCTTTTCAACCACAATGTATAAAACCAGAAATCAACTACAAGAAGAAAAGTGGAAAAAACACAAACATGGAGTCTAAACAACATGCTTCCAAACAACCAATGAGTCAATGAAGAAATCAACAAGGAAATATTGAGGCAAATGGGAATGAGAAAACAACACTCTAAAATCTATGGGATACAGCAAAAAATTCCTTGTAAGAAGAAATTACGTAGCAATAAAGGCCTCCCCCCTCAAGAAACAAGAAAAATCTCAAATAAACAATCTAATCTTACATCTAAAGGAGCTAGAAAAAGAAGAACAAATAAAGACCAAAGTTAACAGAGGGAAGGAAATAAAGATCAGTACAGAAAAAAATGAAATGGGGGCCTTAAAAAAAATAATAGAAAAGATTAATGAGGGGTGCCTGGGTGGCTCAGTTGTTGGGCATCTGCCTTCGGCTCGGGTCGTGATCCCAGGGCAGGGTCCTGGGATCAAGCCCTGTGTTGGGCTCCCTGCTTGGAAGGAAGCCTGCTTCTCCCTCTGACCCTCCCCCCCCATGCTCTCTCTCTCTCTCTCATTCTCGCTCTCTCTCTCTCAAATAAATAAATAAAAACTCACCCTCTCTCTCTCTAAAATAAATAAATCTCCCTCTCCCTCTCTCTCTCTCTAAAATAATCTTTAAAAAGAAAGAAGAAAAGAGAGAGCCCAAATAAATAAAATTAGAAATGAAAGAGAAGTTACAACCAATACCACAAAAATACAAAGGATCATAGAGACTACTATGAACAGTTATATGCCAACAAATTGGACAACCTAGAAAAATTGGATAAATTCCTAGAAATATACAATTTACTAAGATTGAATCAGGAAGGTAGAAAATTCAGGGATGCCTGGGTGGCTCAGTCAGTTGAGCATCTGCCTTCAGCTCAGGTCATGATCCCAGGGTCCTGGGATCGAGTCCCGTGTCAGGCTCCTTGCTCAGGGGGAAGCCGGCTTCTCCCTCTGCCTGCTGCCCCCCTACTCCCGCTTGTGTTCTCTCTCTCTGACAAATAAATAAATAAAATCTTTTAAAAAAAGATAGAAAATTCAGACATAATGATTACTAATAATGAAAATGAATCAGTAATCAAAAAACTCCCTGAAACAAGAGTCCAGGACCAGACTGCTTCACAAGGGAATTTTAGCAAACATTTAAAGAACAGTTTATACTTTTCTTCTCAAACTATTTCAAAAAATTGAAGAGGAAGGAATGCCTCCAATCTCATTCTATGAGGCCAGCATTACCCTGACACCTAAACCAGAAAAAAACACCAATCAATCAATAAAATTACAGGCCAATACTCCTGATGAACATACACGCAAAAATTTCTCAACAAAATACTAGCAAACAAAATGTAACAATATCTTAAAAAGATCACATACCACGATCAAGTGGGATTTGTTGCAGGAATGCAAGAATGGTTCAACATCCAAAACTCAATCAAGGAGATACACAACATTAATAAAACAAAGGATAAAAGTCATATGACCATCTCAACAGATGCAGAAAAAGCATTTGGCAAAATTCAACATCTATTTATGATAAAAACTCTCAAAAAAGTGAGTATAGAAGAAATGCACCTCAACATAATAAAGTCCACATATGACAAATCCACAGCTGACATCATACTCAAAAGTGAAAAGTTGAAGGTGCTTCCTCTACAATCAGGAAGAAGATTAGGATGCTCGCTCTTGCCACTTTTATTCCATGTAGTATTGGAAGTCCTAGCTACAGCAATTAGATAAGAAAAAGAATAAAAGGCATCTAGAAGACCAGTGGGAACCCCTGCCTGCACCATGTTGCCTGACCAGAGAGTTTGGCAGGGCCTCAGTTCTAGTGGAAGTAGTATGAGGTCTCATTTAACAAACAGACCAGAGCACACCTAGTTAAAACTCGCCACATTCTAGCCAAGGACCAAACGCTGCCCACTGCAGGCAAGGACAGCCTCTGCAGACAACTGGCCTGAAGGATAGAGCAGCCAAAACACAACAGCAGAGTGCATGAAGCACACACCAGCCACACTCCCTGAAGGGCCAGGCCCTCGACACTATATGACCTCTTCTTCATAAAGCCATTGCTTTTAGGAGCAGGTAATACAACAGGCTTTCTAACACAGAGAAGAAGGCAGAGACTTAGACAAAATGCCAAGACAGAGGAATTCATCTCAAATGAAAAAATAAGATAAGGCCACGGCCAGATCTGAATGAAACAGAAGTAACATGCCTGATGGAGAATTTAAAGCAACAATCATAAGGATACTCACTGGGCTTGAGAAAAGAATGGAAAACATCAGGGAGACCCTTACCACAGAGATAAAAGAGTTAAAAAAGAATCAGCCAGGGGGGTGGGGGGATGGGTTAGCCTGGTGATGGGTATTAAGGAGGGCATGTTCTGCATGGAGCACGGGGTGTTATATGCAAACAATGAATCATGGAACACTACATCAGAAACTAATGATGTAATGTATGGTGATTAACATAACATAAAAAAAAAATCAGCCAGAAATGAAGAAGGCAATAATTGAGATTGGAAACAGGCTTGATGCAATGAACAAAAGGCTGGAAGAAGCAGAGGAATAAATAAGTGATATAGAAGACAAAATAATGAGAAAAAATGAAGCTGAACAAAAGAGAAAAAGAATTACGGAACACAAGAATAGACTTAGGGAACTCAGTGACTCCTTCAAATGTTGTAACATTCATGTGCCAGAATAAGAAGAGAGAGAAAAGGCAGCAGAAAATTTATTTGAGGAAATAATAGCTGAAAACTTCCCTAATTTGGGGGAAGGAAACAGACATCCAGATCAAGGAAGAACAGAGAACTTCCATCAAAATCAACAAAAGCAAGCCAACCACAAGACATATTGTTATTAAAGTTGCAAAATATAGTGATAAAGAAAAAATCTCAAAAGCAGCAAGACAAAAGAAGCCCTTAACTTACAAGAGAAAACTGATAAGGCTAGCTGGAGATTTCTCAACAGAAACTTGGCAAGCCAGAATAAGGGCGTGGTATGATATGAATGAGAAAACTCTGTAGCCAAGAATACTCTATCTAGCACGGCTATAATTCAGAATAGAAGAAGAGATAAAGAGTTCCTCAGACAAACACTAAAGGAGTTTGTGACCACTAAACCAGCCCCACAAGAAATATTAAAGGGGACTCTTTGAGTGGAAAGGAGAGACCAAAAGTGATAAAGACAAGAAAGGATCAGAGAAAATCTCCAGAAACAGGGGCGCCTGGGTGGCTCAGTTGGTTAAGCGACTGCCTTCGGCTCAGGACATGATCCTGGAGTCCCGGGATCGAGTCCCACATCAGGCTCCCTGCTCAGCAGGGAGTCTGCTTCTCCCTCTGACCCTCCTCCCTCTCATGCTCTCTGTCTCTCATTGTCTCTCTCGCAAATAAATAAAATCTTAAAAAAAAAAAAAAAAAGAAAATCTCCAGAAACAATGACAAAACAAGTAATAAAATGGCACTAAATACATATTTATCAGTAATTACTTTGAATGTAAATGGGCTAAACTCTCCATTCAAAAGACATACGGTGTCAGAATGGATTAAAAAAAACAAGACCCATCTATATGCTGCCTAAAAGAGACTCATTTTAGACCTAAAGACACCTGCAGATTGAAAGTGAGGAAATGGAGAAACATTAATCATGCAAATGGATGTCAAAAGAAAGCCAGAGTAGCAATACTTATATCGGACAAACTGGACTTTAAAACAAAGATTGTAACGAGATGATAATAAAGGGGACAATCTGACAAGAAGATCTAACAATTGTAAATATTTATGCACCCAACATGGGAGCACCCAAATATATAAAACAATTATAACAAACATAAAGGAACTGATTGGTGATAATACAATAATAGTAGGGGACTTTAACACCCCACTACATCAATGGACAGATCATCCAAACAGAAAACCAACAAGAAAACAATGGCTTTGAATGACACACTGGACCAGATGGACTTAACAGATATATTCAAAACATTTCATCCTAAAACAGCAGAATATACATTCTTTTCAAGTGCATATGGAACATTCTCCAGAATCGATCCCATATTAGGTCACAAATCAGGCCTCAACAAATATGAAAAGATTGAGATCATACCATGTATCTTTTCTGACCACAACACTATGAAACTTGAAGTCAGCCACAAGAAAAAATTTAGAAAGACCACAAATACATGGAGGTTAAACAACATGCTACTAAACAATGAGTGGGTCAACCAGGAAATCAAAGAAGAAATGAAAAAAACAAACAAACAGGGAAACAAATGAAAATGAAAACACAATGGTCCAAACCCCTGGGATGCAACAAAAGCAGTTCTAAGAGGGAAGTATATAGCAATATAGGCTTATGTTAAGAAGCAAGAAAACTCTCAAACAACTTAACCTTACACCTAAAGGATCTAGAAAAAGAACAACAAATGAAGCCTAAAGCCACATCATATATCATTAGGGAAATGCAAATTAAACCAATGAAATTCTACTATACATCTGTTAGAATAGCTAATTTCCATAACACTGATAACACCAAATGCTGGTGAGAATGTACAGCAACAGGAACTCTTATTCATTGCTGGTGGGACTGCAAAATGGTACAGTCACTTTGGAAAGCAATTTGGCAGTTTCTTTTTTTTTTTAAGAGATTTTATTTATTTATTTGAGAAAGAGGGAGAGAGGGAGAGAGAGCAAGCATACAAGTGGGGGGGCAGAGGGAGAGGGAGAAGCAGATTCCTCACTGAGCAGGGAGCCTGATGTGGGGCTTGATCCCAGGACCCTAGGATCATGACCTGAGCCAAAGGCAGGTGCTTATCTAACTGAGCCACCCAGGCACCCCAGTTTGGCAGTTTCTTACAAAACTAAACACACGATCCATTAATTATGCCATTAACATTTATCCAAGTGACTTAAGAATTTATGTCCATACAAAAACCTGTATGTGGATGTCTATATCAGCTTAATTCATAATTGCCAAAACTTGGAAGCAGGTAAGATGTCCTTCAATGGGTGAATGGTGAATAAACTGTGGTTTATTCAGATGATGGAATATTCCATCCATCCAGATGATGGAATATTATCTAGCACTAAAAAGAAATGAGCTATCAAGCCCTGAAAAGACACAGAGAAAACTTTAACACAAACTTTAATGCATATTACTTAGTGAAAGAAGCCAATCTGAGAAATCTACACACTGTATGATTACAACTACATGACCTTCTGGAAAAGGCAAAACTAAGGAGACAGTAAAAACATCAGTGGGTGCTGAGGGTTAAGGGTGAGGAGGGAAGAATGGAACATGAATGATTTTTAGGGCAGTGAAACTATGCTGTGTGATACTATAATGGTGGATATAAATCATTACATATTATTCCAGTCCATAGAATGTACAGTACCAGGAATGAACCATAATATAAGCTAGGAACTTTGGGTGACAATGATGTGTCAATGTGTGCTCACTGATTATAATAAATATATTATTCTGTTGCCAGATTTTGACAGTGGGGAAGGCTCTGTGTATGTGCGGGCAGAATATGTGTGGGAAATCTGTGTACCTTCTGCTTAATTTTTCTGTGAACCTAAAATTGCTCTATTTAAAAAAAAGAAATTGTACTCTCTAAATCCTGTAACTAAAAAATCAATGTTAGCTATAACAGAAAGTAACTCTTCCCTTCTTTCTTTCCATTCTTCTTACCTTCCCTTCTTCCTTCCATCCTTCAATCCTTCCTGCCTTCCTTCTGTCCTTTCTTCCTTTCTTTCTTCTTGAACAGTTCAGTCCAAAACCATTAGGTGAGTCCAAGCAAGCTAAGTCCGTGTGGGTTGTGGAACAGCCTGGTGAGAGGTTGCACAAATAAGGGTAGGAAGACATCCTTGCAGCATGAGGTAGAATGTCAGAGTATGCAAATGGGGGTGGGAGCAGTTGTGCTGAAGGCCCAGTGCAAGGTGTTGAAGTCTAAGAAGAATAAAGAATGTATCCATACGTGGGGTTGGGGCAATAATAGGAAGGTCCATGGGCTATTGGGTCTCAAGCGGGATGAAGAGGGCAACTATGGTAACGCAGTGTGGAGTGCTGCAGATCCAGCTGGGTAAAGAGGGCATCCATAAGGTGAGGTGGCAGGAGCCAGCACAGGGTTCAGGTTTAAGAAGGGTAAGGAGAGCAACTGTGTGTGTTGGGGTGATAGCAGCAGCAGCTGGTATGGGGTGTTAAGACCCTGAGCAGGGTGAGAAACACACATGCAATGGGGATGGAGGTAGTATGAGTCAGGGCGAGATGTCAAAGCCCAAGTAGGGTGAGAAGGTCATATGGCCAGAGGAAAACATACCGTATGATCTCACATATATGTGGAATCTTAAACAAACAAACAAATAAACTTATAAAAACAAAGAATTAACTGGTGATTACCAATGGCGGGGGGGTACGGGAGGAGAGAAATGAGTGAAGGAGATCAAAAGGTACAAACTTGAAGTTGTAAGATAAGTAAGTTCTGGAGATGTAATATATAGCATGTTGACTACAGTTAACAACATTGTATCATATATTTGAAAGTTCTTAAGAAAGTAGATTTTAAAAGTTTTCATCACAAGAAAAAAATGTAAGTATGTGGGGTGATAGATACTAATTAAACTTATTGTGGTAATCATTTCACAATGTATACATATAGCAAATCATTATGTTGTACACCTTAAACTTATACAATGTTATATGTCAAGTACATTTTAATAAAACTGGAAAAAATCCACAAAAAATTTCCCCTCTTTCCTCCCCTGAGACCCTGGTAACTACTATTTGCTTTCTGTGTCTATAAATTTGGCTAATCTAGGTACCTCATACAAGTGGAATTACACAATATTTGTCCTTTTGTGTCTGTCTTATTTCACTAAGCCTGGTTTTTAAGATCCATCCTGCTGTAGCATATATCAAAATTTCATTCCTTTTTCATAAAAAGATTCAGCCATGCTGAATAATATTCTATTATCTATATATATCACATTTTGCTTAGCCACCCTTTCATGAATGTATATTTGGATTGTTTCCACCTTTTGACTATTGTGACAAATGGTGCTATGGAAATTGGTATAAAAATATCTGTTTGACAGTACAGAGGTTCCTCAAAAAGTCAAAAATAGAACTACCTTACAATCCAGCAATTGCACTACTAGGTATTTACCCAAAGGAAAAAAATATACAGATTCAAAGGGGTACATGCACCCCGATGTTCATAGCAGCATTATCAACAATACCAAACTATGGAAAAAGCCCAAATGTCTGTGGACCGATGAATGGATAAAGAAGATGTGGTATATATACACAATGGAATATTACTCAGCCATCAAAAAGAATAAACTCTTGGGGCGCCTGGGTGGCTCAGTCGGTTAAGCGGCTGCCTTAGGCTCGGGTCATGATCCTGGGGTCCTGGGATCGAGCCCCACGTCCAGCTCCCTGCTCGGCGGGGAGCCTGCTTCTCCCTCTCCCTCTGCCTGCCACTCTGCCTGCTTGTGCTCTCTCTCTCTGTCAAATAAATAAATAAAATCTTAAAAAAAAAAAAAGAATAAACTCTTGTCATTTACAAGGACATGCATAGAGCTAAAGTGTATTATGCTAAGCAAAATAAGTCAGTCAGAGAAAGACAAACATCATATGAGTTCACTCATATGTGGAATTTAAGAAACAATAAGGATGAACATATGGGAAGGGGAAAAAAGAGAGAGAGGAGAAACAAACCATAAAGGACTCTTAAAGATAGAGAACAAACTGAGGGTTGATTGAAGGGGATGGGCTAGATGGGTGATGGAGGGCACTTGTCATGTTAGGCACTGGGAATTGTATGCAAGTGATGAATCACTGAATTCTACTCCTGAAACCAATACTGCAATGTATGTTAACTAACTAGAATTTGAATAAAAATTTGAAGAAAAAAAATAAAGTCACTTAGTATAAAAAGTTGGAAGAAAAAGAGTAAAAATCCCCATATAAAAAAAAAATCTGAGTCTGTTCTTCAAATTCTTTTGTGTCCATACCCAGATATGAAATTGTTGCATCAGATGGTAATGCTATGTTGAAGGTTTTAAGGAAGCTCTATACTGCTTTCCACAGCAGCTGCACCATTTTACATTCCCAGCTGCAATGCACAAGAGTTCCAATTTCTCCCATCCACACCAACACTTGCTGTTGTGTTTTTATCATGAAAGGGTGCTGATTTTTGTTAACATGCTTTTTCTGCCTCAATCAAAATGGTCATGTGGTTTCCCCCCTTCTTTCTATTAATCTGGTACATTCCATTTTCCCAGCTTTATTGAGATATAATTGACAACTCAAATTGTATATATTTACCATGTATAATGTGTTGATTTGATATACATATACTTTGTGAAATGATTACCACACTCAGATTAAATAACATATACATCATGTTACATAGTTATATTACCTTTTGTTTTAGAGGTGAGAATGCTTACTCTCTTAGCAAATTTCAAGTATACAAGACAGGATTATTAACTATACTCATCATGATGTATGTACATCAGATCCACAAAAGTTATTCATCCTACAACTGAAAGCTTGTACACTTTTTTTTTTTAAAGATTTTATTTATTTATTTGAGAGAGAGAGAATGAGAGACAGAGAGCATGAGAGGGAGGAGGGTCAGAGGGAGAAGCAGACTCCCTGCCGAGCAGGGAGCCCGATGCGGGACTCGATCCCGGGACTCCAGGATCATGACCTGAGCCGAAGGCAGTTGCTTAACCAACTGAGCCACCCAGGCGCCCGAAAGCTTGTACACTTTGACCAGCATCTTCCCACTTTCCCTATTCCCCAGCCCTGGTAACTGCCATTCTACTCTCTGTTTCTATGAGTTAGACCTTTCTATGGTTTTGTTTTGTTTTTTAGATTCCACATATAAGTGAGATCATACAGTATTTGTGTTTACCTGTCTGGCTTATTTCACCAAGCATTACGTTTTCTAGCCTCATGCATATCATCACACATAGCAGGATTTCCTTTTTTCTCATAACTGAATAATATTCACATGAGGCTTACATAAACATCTTATAGTTGTAACAGTGTATTCTAAGCTGATAACTTCGATTGCATACAAAAACTACCCTTTTACTCCCTCTATTTTGTTTTTGATGTCACATCTGTTTTTTATATTGTGTATCTGTTGACAAACTATTGTAGCAATAGTTATTTAATGCTTTGTCTTTTAACCTTTGCATTAGAGTTAAGTGATTTATACAACACTACAGTATGAGTATTCTGTAATTTACTGTATTCTTACCTTTACCAATATGTTTTATTTTTTCATAGGTTTTCATGTCAGTAGTTAGCATCCTTTCATTTCAGCTTGAGGAACTCCTTTATGGCAGATCTAGTGATGATTAACTTCCTCAGACTTTTTTGTCAGGGAAATTCTTTATCTCTCCTTCACTTCTGAACGACAGCTTTCCTGAGTAAAGTATTTTGGTTTTTTTCTTGCAGCACTTTGATTTTTCATCTTACTCTGTCCTGGCCTGCAAGGTTTGTGCTGAGAATGACACCAATAGCCTTATGGAGTTTACCTTGTAAGTGAGATTTTTTTTTCTTTTAATATTTTCTCTTTGATTTGAGACTGTTTTATTATGTATTTGTAGAAGATATCTTTGGGTTGAATCTGTTTGGGGACTGATGAGCTTCATAAACTTGGCTGCCTATATCTCTTTCCAGATACGGGATGTTCTCAGGCGTTCTTTCTTTCTTTTTTTTTAAAAGATTTTTACTTATTTATTTGTCAGAGGGAGAGTGCACAAGCAGGCGGAGCGGCAGGCAGAGGGAGAAGCAGGCTCCCCACTGAGCAGGGAGCCGGATGCGGACCTCGATTCCAGGACCCTGGGATCATGACCTGAGCCCAAGGCAGCCACTTAATTGAGCCACCCAGGCGTCCCCTCAGTCATTATTCCTTTAAATAAGTTTTCTGCCCCTTTCTTGCTCTCTTTTCCTTCTGGTATTCCCAAAAATGCAGAAATTGTTTCAGTTGATGATATTTCATAATCCATGTAGTCTTTCTTCACTCTTTTTCATTCTTTGTGTTGTTTTTGATCTCTGAATACATAATTTTAAGTGATTTGTCTTTGAGTTGAGATTCTTTTTTTTATCAAGTCAGTTGTTGATGTTCGTTATTGCAATTTTCATTTCATTCATTGTGTTCTTCAGCTCCAGAATTTCTGTTTAGTTCTTTTTTTGTGATTTCTGTCTCTCTGTTAAACGTCCCATTTTGTTCACGTGTTGTTTTTCTGAATTTATTGAATTGTTTTTCTTTGTTTCTCTGTAGGTTACTGAGCTTCCTTAAAGCAACTATTTTGAATTTTGTCTTATTCAAATCATAGATCTCCATTTCTTTTGGATTAGTTACTGAAAAATTATTGTGTTCTTTTGGTGGTTTCATATTTCCTTGATTTTTCATGTTCCTTGAAGTGTTGGATTACTGTCTTGGCATTTGAAGAAATGGCAACGTCCTCTAGTCTTTACTGTTTGGCTTTGGGAGAGAAATAATTTCTGTCAGCCTGTCTAGGGATTCTGAGATTTCCTATGGGTATGCCTGCTCCACACTTCTTGTTCCCTTTATGTGTGTGTGAGTGTGTGTGTGTGTGATTCTTAAGATTATATGCCTTCTTTTTGCAAAGCTAGACCTACTGCTAACTGACAGCTTCAGCTTTACTTTCCCCAGGATAGTGGTAAATGTTCAAGTTTGTTTGCTTTTTCACAATCTTGCAGCATTGGGCCAGTTTTCCGTGTGTGTCCATGAACCCTCTGCCAATGCTTGCACTTGCCACTCTCACGGGCACACACAGGGAACTGACCACAAGGTGTGTGTGTGGGGGGAGGGGCAGGTTATGTGGATGAGATGTAGAGAGCATTAGGGATGCCTGTGGGCTAGTTGGGGGAATCTGCAGGCAAGACCTCTAGAGTGGTTTGTGGTGGCCTTTGTAATGAAGTCCATAAAGCAGTTAAGTACGTTCCACGTCTCTGTGATGCATTCTAAGTCCTGCCTGCTATGCTCCTATTCTCTCCTCACCCTCAGGTGTGCAGCTTACCTCAGTATTCCAGATGGGGTAAGAAAAAGGTGGGCCTCTTTGGCAGTGTCTCACATAGCTGGGGAAGCTGGGCACTCACTCACACGCTCTCACTTTCTGCTGTGGGAGAAATTGCAGGCCAACATGCTCCTCTTGGTACTAAGCTGTGCCACCCTGTGGGAACGGAGACACAGATAACGTAAAACTATTCCTCTTACTTTCTTCAATGCAATGGATTTCTTCAAATCCAATCTCGGATTTTTTTTTTCTTTCTTCAAGGATGTGCTAGAACTTCTCCACTGGACTGTCGGACTCCCACAACGGATACTCTCATTCACCAGTGTTGTCAAAATCAGGGTTTTTTGAGGGGAAGATGTTAGAAAACTACTACTCCTATAGTTTATTACATTTTTGTATGTAGAACCATCCTTGCACTCTGGGAATAAATCTCACTTGGTCATGATGTATAAACTTTTTCTTTTTTTTTGGAAACATGTTATCATATTAGAACAGCATGGGTTTTTTTTTTTTTTTTTTTGATCTATAAATCTTTTAATACGTGCTGAATTTAGTTTGCTAGTATTTGGTGGGTGATATTTGGATCTTACTATTTTAATGGAAGGAAGGAATGCAACATATGGAAGAACAAAAATTTAACTTAGAAAAATTGGAGGAACAGAGATTTTACATGTTGTTATTTTCATATTTTAAAAACATCAATAAGACTTCACATTGCACTCCTGTGAAAAATATAATTAAATATTTTACAAATATGATAGAACAGTTCGAATTGTACTTTCCCTCAAAAGAAGATTGCTGAATAGGAAAATAATGATCTAGAACCCATTTCTTTTATTGAAAGATATTTAAAATTTTAATTATTACTGTATGGGATAAACTGTTGGACCTAGCCACTTATGAGGTTTGAATATGAATTTTGAAAATACATCATCAGTTCATTTTGGGTAAAGGTCAAGAATGAACCGTAAATTTACTGAAGTTGCTTTAAAATCTATTCTTCCATTTCCATTAACATACCTCCATGAGATAGTTTTCCTACCATGAGAACTTAGAACTAGTTTAGACATAAATTTTCCTGTTAAGTAGAGCTTTTATCAATCCAACCTACTTTAGATAAATGACCAAACAAGAAACAATATCATTTGTCACACTGAAAGCTTTAAATATTTATATTCAATGTATTCATTCAAAGTGTGCTTACAGGCATTTAATAAGAGAATAGAATTTCACTCATATCTTTGCTTTAGTTACAATTGTAGAACAAAAATTTAGTGTAATATCCATTCGCTGTAATAAATGCTAATTGGTAGTTTTTCTCCAAGCAAAGTGTACAATTTCTTAAATTACTTTCTCTCTGTTCTGATTGTTTATTGAAATGTAATTTTACGTCTGTTGAATTTCACATTTAAAAAATGAAATAGCGTTTTGTACAATTTTTTCCACTTTAATCTACGTGTAATTTATTTTTAATCTTAATTTAGTTAAGTATGAGTGACCGATGGATTAAAAGAAAACTGGTCCTTCATCGTGGACAGTAAGTAGCACTGGTCTAAATACCTAAAGTGTGCTCTTCGAGAGCAGACTGCATTTAATTCAAATTTGCCTGACAGTGGGCCTTAGACAATTATTAATTAAATAAATGAATGAATTTTCAATACTCGACCTTAGGCCCACACCCTTAATCAGATGTCTGTTACAGTCCCTCAATGATTACAGTTGCAGACATCTTTATTCTTATTTATTTTTTTAAAGATTTTATTTATTTATTTGAGAGAGAGTGAGAGAGTGCACGAGAGGGGGTAAGGTCAGAGGGAGAAGCAGACTCCCCACCGAGCAGGGAGTCCGATGCGGGCCTCGATGCCGGGACTCCAGGATCATGACCTGAGCCGAAGGCAGTCGCTTAACCAACTGAGCCACCCAAGCGCCCTACGGTTGCAGACATTTTTAAAAAAGTGTATTAAATACCAGGACCTGCGTAAGCTCTTTCCCTTTCGCCTCTTTCACTCACGTTCTCCTTCCTCCCGGGGAGAGGGCGTGCCCAGCACCACGTCCCGCCCTATCTGTGCATTCGTTGGCCAAACCCGACGCCCGTTACTGCCGAGTCCCGCCCAAACCACGCCCCCACGCAGTCCACAGGGCCGAGAGAAGGCGTGGCTATTGTGCCGCTGGACGATTCAGACGGTCTCCTCTCGTGAGAGTCGGGACGTGCCCGAGGACCCGCTTGGTGCGGGTGGGAGCGCGCTCCGGCGCGAGAGGCCCGTGGTCGCTGCGGGCGCACGCCCTGCCCCTCCCCGTCTCCGGCACGCAGGCTCCGGATTAAGCCTCCGTCTGACCAGCGCCGGCCCGGCGGATGGAGGCTGGGCCGCCGAGGTACGAGGGGAGGAGCCGGAGCTGCCGCCGCCGCTGTTGCTGCTGCTGTAGGTGAGCATGTCTGCAACTCGAGCCAAGAAAGTGAAGATGGCCACCAAATCGTGCCCCGAGTGCGACCAACAGGTGGGCGCCGGGCGCCGGCGGGCCGGGTGCGCGGGCGGGCGGACGGGCGGCCGTTGCCGGCGGCCGTTGGCTGTGGAGAGGCCGCCTCGCCGGGTGGTCTGGCCCTTGGGCTCGGTGGCCACGGTGGGAGTCCGGTGGGAGGCCGGGCTGAGCCGAGGGGATGCCAGGGAGACTCCCGGGGTCGCAGTCCGGCCGGTGCCCACCTGGCGGCGTTAGCCGGGCGACTGTGTGTGTCCTGCGGCCCGTGGCGCTGGAGGGAGGCGTGGGTTTGTCTGGAGCGGTCGGGGCGCCCTGTCCGAAGCCTCCGAGAGTCGCCCGGCCGGCTCTGGGTGACAGCGGCGGGAGTGTGGGGGCAGTGACCTAAGTGGACGAGCACGGCCCCTTCAGCCCCCTTCTGCCCCGACGAGAATGCCCAATGTGCCCGACTCCGAGTCCAGGCTCCTGGCTCCTGGCTGCGAAAGCCGCTCCTGCCACGCAGGGCTGCTTTGTTCCCATCAGATGTATACTGTGACAAAAAGGGCCGCAGCGATTATGACATTTTCCTTTTAGATGTCAATAAATTGGTGATCTTAATACGTCTTTTAATACTTTATATAACCCAAATAATCATTACTTTGTTCTAAATTTTTGATGGAACATCGCTGAAAAGCCCTACTTTTCTAAGCACTCCCCTCTTAAAATGGTATGTATTTGTCTAAGTTTTTAAAAAGGTGAGTTTGCCTTTCCTACCTGTGTGTGGTTTCTTGAATTTTTAATATCAGCTTTATAAACTAATTTCGTGAGGTCATTCAATGGCTTTGTGACCACCAGTGGTCTAGGGTTCAGCTAGCCATTCAGGCCTACCCTGGGCCCAGATACAAACACTGCATGTAATCAGAACAGCATCAGAATTGTGGTCAGTAAGGATCCTCACAGCATACTAGGGGCCTTCTCTGCCTCCCCAGATGACAGCTCAGATGTGAAAACAAAACGGTGGAGTGGTTGCAAGACTTAACCATGGCTTAGAAATTTCATGTTTCTTAGCCCAGGAGTAAGGCCTTTGCTTCCAAGGTTTTGCAGGGAATGGCATGATTATATTTTTTGTACTTAGGGAAGCCTAAAACTGTGGCTTCTCACCTCATGCCTTCCAGTCCAGATGCCAATTACGGGCCATTTTTACCATAAGCAATATTGTCTAATAATATTATTTGATTAGGCTGCCAGGGTCAGAGTGCTAGACTTAACCAAAGGTCTTTTTTTCCTCAGGAAGGACTTTTGTTAACCCTTTACTAACATGTCATAATCCCTTGAAAAAAAAATTTGTTTTAAAGATTTTATTTATTTATTTGACAGAGACAGAGATAGCAAGAGCAGGAACACAGCAGGGGGAGTGGCAGAGGGAGAAGCAGGCTTCCCGCCGAGCAGGGAGCCTGATGTGGGGCTCGATCCCAGGACCCCGGGGATCATGACCTGAGCTGAAGGCAGACGCTTAACCGACTGAGCCACCCAGGCACCCCCCCCCCTTGAAAATTTTTTAACTGTTTACTTGGTCTATAAAATTTGGTTGTTATTAACTAGAAAAAGTAGAATTCATTTGAAACTCCTTCAATTAAAACCATCTGTAAGACATCTTTTATGCCATAATGCAGTGTCTATCTTTTCAAAATAATTACCTCATTTTACTTTCCCTCCCTTAGTTAAGAGAAATTTACTGCCTCCTCTAAATATTTCACTCAGCAGTGTGTGTAGTTTTCATTGTACAGATTTTGTACAGATTTTGTAAATTTATCCCTATGAATTCAATTTTTTGGGTGCTATTGTGAGTGGAATTGTTTTTCGTTTTATCAATGTTCTTTATGTATAGAAATACAATTGATTTTTTTTCATTGTGGTAAAAATAAAATTCACCATTTAAACCATGTTAAAGGGTCTATTTCAGTGGCATTAATATATTTATTAATATATTTATTAATTTATTATAATTAATAATAATAATAATAATAAATAAATAAATATATTTATTAATTTATTAATATATTAATATATATTACAACCATCACAACTATCTAATTCCAGAACATTTTTATCACTCTGAAGTGAGACCTTGTTTCCAATAAGCAGTCACTCTCAGTGCCACCCTCCTTCCAGCCCCTAGCAACCACTAATTTGCTTTCTGTCTCAGCCTTCATAGAATTGAATGGAGTTCAGGCCTTGCTCTGAATTAGGCTTTGGCTTAAGGGAATGTTGTGGCTTGTTTGATCTTTTTTTATCCAGACCACTAAAACTTTCTGCATATCAACTATAAGGCTGTTTCACTTTCTTATCATTCGTGTGTTCACTGGAGTAGCACCATTTCTTTCAAGAAATTTTCCTTTGCATTTATGTTTGGCTCAAGAGGCCTAACTTTCGGCCTTCCTTGGCTTTTGACATGCCTTTTGTACTGAGCTTAATCATTTCTAGCTTTGGATTTAAAATGAGAGATGTGTGCCTTTTCCTTTAACTTGAATACTTAAAGGCCATTGTAGGGTTATTAAGTGGCCTAATTTCAATATTGCTGTGTCTTAGGGTACAGAGAGGCCTGAGGAGAGGGAGATAGATAGGGGAATGGCCAATTGGTAGAGCATTCAGAACACACACATTTATTAAGTTTGCTGTCTTGTATGGGTATGGTTTCATGGCACTCCAAAACAATTAAAATGGTAACATCAAAGATCACTGATCACAGATCACCATGACAAAGATAATAATGAAAAAGTTTGAAATATTTCAAAAATTAACACAATATGACAAAGACACGAAGTGAGCAAATGCTATTGGAAAAATGGTGCTGACTACTGGGTATTTACCCCAAAGACACAGATGTAGTGAAAAGAAGGGCCATATGCACCCCAATGTTCATAGCAGCGATGTCCGCAATAGCCAAACTGTGGAAAGAGCTGAGATGCCCTTCAACAGATGAATGGATAAAGAAGATGTATATCCATATATACAATGGAATATTACTCAGCCATCAGAAAGGATGAATACCTAACTTTTGCATCAACATAGATGGGAATGGAGGAGATTATGCTAAGTGAAATAAGTCAAGCAGAGAAAGTCAGTTATCATATGGTTTCACTTATTTGTGGAACCTAAGGAATAGCATGGAGGACTTAGGAGAAGGAAGGGAAATATGAAGGGGGGGGAAATCGGAGGGGGAGACGAACCATGAGAGACTATGGACTCTGAGAAACAAACTGAGGGTTTTAGAGGGGAGGAGGTTGGGGGGATGGGTTAGCCTGGTGATGGGTATTAAGGAGGGCACGTATTATGTATTATATGGAGCACTGGGTGTTATACACAAACAAGGAATCATGGAATACTACATCAAAAACTAATGATATACTGTATGGTGACCAACATAACATAATAATAAAAAAAATTGTATCATAACAACAACAACAACAACAAAAAGGAAAAATGGTGCTGATAGACTTCCTCCATGCAGGGTTGCCACTAACCTTCAATATGTAAAACCCAGAGTATCTGTGAAGCACAATAAAGCAAAGTAATAAAATAAGGTATGTCTGTAATTAAGTCTTCTCTCTTTTTTTTTGTCTCTAGCAAAAGGCTTGTCAATTTTTTTAAATTTTTATTTATTTATTTATTCATGAGAGACAGAGAGAGAGGCAGAGGGAGAAGCAGGCTCCTTGCGGAGCAGGGAGCCAGATGCGAGACTTGATCCCAGGACCCTGGGATCGTGACCTGAGCCGAAGGCAGACGCTTAACTGACTGAGCCACCCAGGCGCCCAAGGCTTGTCAATTTTGTTCATCTTTTTTTTTTTTTAATTTTTAATTTTGTTTTATTTTTATTTTTTTAAAGATTTTATTTATTTGACAGAGACACAGTGAGAGAGGGAACACAAGCAGGGGGAGTGGGAGTGGGAGAAGCAGGCTCCCCGCTGAGCAGGGAGCCCGATGCGGGGCTCGATCCCAGGACCCTGGGACCATGACCTGAGCCGAAGGCAGACGCTTAACGACTGAGCCACCCAGGCGCCCCTTTTTTAATTTTTTAAATTTTATTTATTTATTTGACAGAGAGACACAGCGAGAGAGGGAACACAAGCATGGGGAGTGGGAGAGGGAGAGGCAGGCTTCCCGGCGAGCAGGGAGCCCAATGCGGGGCTCCATCCCAGGACCCCAGGATCACAACCTGAGCTAAAGGCAGACACTTAACCGACTGAGCCACCCAGGCGCCCCAATTTTGTTCATCTTTTTTAAAGAAACCAACTTTCGTTTCATTGATTTTCTTTATTGGTTCTCTTTTCTCTATTTTATCTCTAATCTTTATTATTTCCCTCTTTATGTTGGTGTGGGTTTAGTTTGCTCTTCTTTTTCTAGTTCTTTTTTTTTTTTTTAAGATTTTATTTATTTATTTGAGAGAGAGAAGGAGAGAGAGAGAGAGAGAGCACATGAGAGGGGGGAGGGTCAGAGGGAGAAGCAGACTCCCTGCTGAGCAGGGAGCCCGATGTGGGACTCGATCCCGGTACTCCAGGATCATGACCTGAGCTGAAGGCAGTCGCTCAACCAACTGAGCCACCCAGGCGCCCCCTAGTTCTTTAAGTTATAAAGTTAGATTGTTGATTTGAGATCTTTCTTAATGTAAGCTTTTACAGGTCTATAACTTTCCTCCTTAGCATTGCTTTCACTGTGTCCTATGAGTTTTGGTAGGTTGTATTTTTGTTTTCATTCATCTCTAAGTATTTTCTAATTTTCCTTATGATTTTTTTTTTTTTTTTTTAAGATTTTATTTATTTATTTGACAGGAGAGAGACAGTGAGTGAGGGAATACGAGCAGGGGGAGTGGAAGAGGGAGAAGCAGGCTTCCCGGCGAGCAGGGACCCCAATGCGGGGCTCAATCCCAGGACCCTGGGATCATGACCTGAGCCGAAGGCAGACGCTTAACGACTGAGCCACCCATGTGCCCCTTATGATTTCTTTTTTAATCCATTGGTTATTTCAGAGTATGTTGTTTAATTTCTAAAATTTTTTGAATTTTCTAGTTTTCCTTTCTGTTGTTGGTTTCTAACTTTGTCATGTTGTGGTTGGAAAAGTTACTTTGATATCTGTCTTAAAAAATGAACTTGGGGCACCTGGGTGGCACAGTCGGTTAAGCATCCGACTCTTGGTTTTGGCTCAGGTCATGATCTCAGGGTCGTGAGATTGAGCCCCATGTCAGGCTCTGCGCTCAGCGTCGGGCTCTGTGCTCAGCGTAGAGTCTGCTTAGGTTTCTCTCTCTCTCTCCCTCTTCCTCTGCCCTTTCCCCTTGCTCTCTTTCTTTCTCTCAAATAAGTAATTCTTTAAAAAAAATGAACTTTAATTCTTACCTGTGCCATATACAAATAATATTTCAAGATGGATTATAGGCCTACATGAAAAATTTTAAACTATGAAACTTCCAGAAAATACAAAAAAAATCTTTGTGAACTTAGGCAATTGTTTGGTGTTATAACACCAAAAGCATGGCCCATAAAAGAAAAAAATGATAAATTGGACCTAAGCAAAATTAAAACTTCTGTTCTTTGAAAATCACTGTTTAGAAAAAGGAAAGAAGACACAAACAAATAACCTTTGCAAAGCATATATGTACTAGAGGACTTGTATCCAGAATATATAAAGGGCTCTTAAAGGTTAATAATAAGAAAACAAACAACTCAGTTAAAAAATAGGCAAAAATTTGAATAGACACTTCACCAGAGTAGACTTACAGACAACACATAAGCTTATAGAAAAATGCTCAACATCATTAGTTATTAGGGATATGCATATTACCATAGTGAGACCCTACTAGAATAAAGTTAAAAAGAACATACCAAATATTGATGAGGATGTGGAGGGACATTTCTTTGGGAAATAGTTTGGCAGTTTTCTCAAAAAGTTAAACCTACCATATGATCCAGCCATTTCCACTTTTAGCTATTCAAGAGGAAAGAATGTGTGTGTGTATATATATATATATATATACGAAGACTTCTGCATGAAAGTTCATAGTAGCTTTATTTGTAATAGCTAAAACTAGAAAACAGTCAACATGTACAGATGAAGTGTGATGTATCTTCACATGGAATAATATTCAGCAATAAAAGGAAAGAACTTGTTATATGCAAAAACATGGACAAATCTCAAAATAATTATGCTAAATGAAAGAAGCTAAACAAAGAGCATGTACTTACGATTCCATTTACATAAAACTCTAGAAAATTCAAACTGATCTGTAGTGACAGAAAGCTGATCAGTAGTTGCTTGGGGATATTGAGGGGGACACTAAGGAGAGGTAGGTGGGTAATTACAAAGGTATATGAGGAAACTTAGGGATGATGGATATATTCACTATCTTGATGCAAATCTACCTTCAAGTAACTTATTGCTTAGTTGAAGAGACCACATAAACACTTCAGAAATTTAATAAATAGTGAAATAGTAATATATTTTTTTCCTTTTTTCCCCCTCCAGGTTCCTGTTGCATGTAAATCTTGTCCTTGTGGTTATGTATTTATTAATAGGAAACTTCTAAAAGTAAAACACTCAGAGAAATCATCACGTTTTACAGGTAATTGAGAGAGTTTACCACCTTTCTGTTTTTTTATGGTTTCCATTATATAAAGTTAAAATTAATTTTTTGTGAGTTAAATTTTTTTTTGCTGATGAATTGTAATACTAAAATCTATTGAAGTGTGTCTTTGGTTTTTACTGGGTACAATAAGTCATTTATGTTGATCTTTATCCAATTTAAATGTTAACTCCTTTACTGATAAATTTTGTAACAAATTTTAAGGAGAAATTTTAATTAGAAAATATTAATTGGAAGAAAGGGAACCTCGATTTTAGTATTATAATTTTTTTAAGTACCAGTTATTTTTTTTGATTCATTGATTTAGACTATCTAAAAAATTGCCCACTTCAATTTTGTTTGAGTTTCTAGCTTTATTCCTATTTTTTCCTATGATAAAATCACATGTTGTAACAGTAGTCAACCCAAAATGGTAGTAGTTTTATTACAAACAATTACTGAGGGCCTAACATATGCCAGGTACTATGTATCTTGGGCATACAGCAATAAATCTACTTCCAAGACAGGTTCAGTACTGTCGTAGTGGTTGAAGACACATGCATAGGAATACACATATGGGATATACAGGGAAAATAGCAGCTGGTAATAAGTGCTGGGTAGGACATTAAAATAGGATACTGTCCTATAGGTTAACTGGAAGGCTACTTTTGATTGAGTGGTCCAGGGAATGCGTCTCTGAGGAGGAGATATTTTATAAGTTATGAATGGATGAAGGGGCTAGACATACGAAAACCAGGGAAAGTAAATTCTAGGCACAGGGAATTTGAAGAGTACTTTTTTTTAACTTGAAGAAGTATATATCTTAGCATTAAAGCTAGTATCTTATTTAAATGGGGAAATGCTACAGGCATTTCCATTCATATTAGGAACAAGGCAAGCATCCTCTCTATCTTCACTACTATTCAGCATTATGTTAGAGGTAAATTAGCCAAGGCAATTAGATAAGAGAAATCAGTAAGAGGCATAAAAATGGGTGAAGAACAAGTAGAACAATATCTCTTTGCAGATCACGTATAGCTGGACTCCAGAGAATTAATAATAAAACTAACTCGTACAGTAAAAGAATTGAGTGAAGTATCGGGATTTAAAATTAACATACAAAAATCATCTTTCATATATAGAAATAGCTTATACTGAACATAATGTTAGAGAAAAGCCCATTTACAATAGCAACATGGAGGGTTAAATGTTTAGGAATAAATTTAATAAGGATGGCCTAAAACCTATACAAGGAAAATTTTAAACACTCCTAAAAGACACTAAAGCAGGGGGGGCGGGGGGCAAAAAAAAAAACAAAAAAAAACACTAAAGCAGATGTAAGCAAATGGTAAAGCATCCCTTGTTCTTGAATAGGATGATTCAACATCATAAAGATGTTAATCCTCCCAAGTTAATTTGTAAAATCAATGCAATTTTAATAAAAATCCTAACAGGTTGTTATAATTGAGTCAGACAAGCTGATTTTAAGGTTCATATGGAAAAATAAACATGCAAAAATAGACGGAAAAGTTGTCAATTGACTTTTAGTGAAGGTCTAAGGAAATTAAATGGGAAAGAATAGTCTTTCCAACAAATGGTATTGGGATGCCATGCTGGATATGCAAAAGAATGAAGTTGGGACCCTATCTCATGCCATACATAAAAATTAATTCAAAATATGGGGTGCTTGCGTGACTCAGTTGGTTAAGCATCCGTCTTGATTTCGGGTCAGGTCATGATATCAGGGTTGTGGGATCAAGCCCCGTGTTGGGCTCAACATGGAGTCTGCTTCTTCCTCTTCCTCTGCTCCTCCCCTGGCTCATGCACTCTCTCTCTCTCTATATCTCTAAGATAAATTTTTTTAAAATCTTAAAAAAATTAATTCAAAATAGATCATAAACCTAAGTGTAAGAGCTAATAAAACTATAAAACTCCTAGAGGAAAGCGTAACAGTAAATCTTAGTTACCTTGGGTTAGGCAATGTTTTCTTAAATATGACACCCAAAGCTCAAATGACATAAATAAATAAGTAAATAAATAAATAGGGCTATATCAAAATTTAAAACTTTTTTTTCTTGCTGCAGATGATATCAAGACAACTCACAGAATGGGAAAAATATTTGCAAATCACATATCTGTTAAGGGACTTGTATCCCTAATATATAAAGAACTCTTACTCCTCAATGATAAAAAGAGAAATAACCCAATTTAAAAATTGGGCAGAGGATTTGAATGGAATTTGTCCAAAGAAGGTATGCAAATGACCAGTAAGTACACCAAAAGATGTTCAATGTTATTAGTCATTAGGGAAGTGCAGATCAAAATAATGAGATACTACTTCACACCACTAAGATGCAATAATAAGAGAAAATAACAAGTATTGGTGAAGAAGTGGAAAAGTTGAAACCCTCATATGCTGCTATTAGGAGTGTAAAATGGTGCAGACACTTTCAAAACAATCTGCCAGTTCCTCAGATGATTAAATATAGAATTATAATATGATCCATAATTCTACTCTAGGTATAAATTCAAGACAGTTGAACACAGAAGTGGACACAAAAAGTTATACATGAATGTTATTAGCAGCATTATTCTAATACCTAAAAAGTGGAAACAGTCCTGATATCCATCAACTGATGATAATATTATTTGACAGTAAAAAGAAAGGAAGTATTGATATATGCTACAAAATGAATGACTCTTGAAAATGTGCTATGTGCAAGAAGCCAGTCACAAAAGATCACATACTTTATGATTCCAATTATAGAAAATGTCCACATAGGCAAATTTATAGATAATAAATAGATTAATGGTTTAGATAATAAATAGATTAATGGAAAGGGATGGGGGGAGAGTGGGAAACAATTGTTAATGGGTACAGAGTTTCTTTTGTAGAAAAATGTCCTAAAACTGGATTCACAATCCTGTGAGTGTACTAAAACCCACCAAATTGTACGTTTTAAATGGGTAAATTGTATGGGATGTGAATTATATCTCAATAAAACTGATTGTATTTTATTTATTTTTAAAGATTTATTTATTTATTTTAGAGAGAGAACATGAGCAGGAGGGGCAGAGGGAGAGGGAGAGAGAATCTCAAGCATATTCCACACTGATCACGGAGCCCGACTTGGGGTTTGATCTCAGGACCCTGAGATCATGACCTGAGCCGAAACCAAGAGTTGGATGCTTAACCAACTGTGCCACCCGGGTGCCCCAATAAAACTGATTTTAGAAATAGCCAGGAAAATACTGAAAAAGAGAAACTATCAGGTTGGATAGCCCTACCAGTCATTAAAATATATTAGAAAGCCTCTGGGGTGCCTGGCTGGTTCAGTCGGTAGAGCATGCAACTTTTGATTTCAGGGTTGTGAGTTCAAGCCCCACATTGTATGTGGAACCTACTTAATTAAAAAAATAAAAAAAGTATATATATATATATATATATATATATATATATATAT